>NW_010559836.1:0-21295 GCF_000687285.1 Phaethon lepturus
CCCGCGGCTGCGTCCAGCTCGTCAGCGTCCGAGCCGTCCCCTCTGTGCGGGAACCGCGAGGTTAAAACCCCCAAACGCATAACGGACAAGGACAGAAACGTGGCTGGGAGGGAAGTCCCGGGAGGAGCTCAAGGCTGCGTCACCGTGGGCAGCTCCTTCCTAAACCAGCCAAATGCCACTTCACAAGTGCCTGAGCTTTTCGGATCGATTCTGCGTGGGGTGTTACCCCAGTTAAACTGGTGGCTCATGAGCTATCTGATACCCAAGTAATAATAGCAATATTGTTTTATCCATACTTCAAGCATTTCAGGATGAAATGACGCTTAGTGACTGAAGAGCTGTTAGTGAGATGGCGAGACACAAAAACCCGGTTGTGACTCATGATTTTGTACTCTGCCAAATCTCTTTCGAGAGAGGTTTTAGAAGTGCAGATCTGGAAAACTACTTGTAGAGCGTGCTAGTGGAGTGGCTGTGTCCGTTTAATACTTCCAGTCTTCATCCACAGTCTCTGGCTATGCAGTTACTAGTGAAACGCAGGAAATGATATAGCCTGTGTGATCAGGAGTTGATAAAAAATTGATTTATTTTTCTGTGAAAAGAAATAACTCAAGAACAGAGTCTGGCTGAGTTCCTGCCCTTTAGTTCCAAAGCGGAACAAGGAAACATCAAATGTGGTACTATGCTCAAAGAAAAATGTTAGCACGCAGGGAAGCTCGAGAACCTGGGGAAGGATAAGCTAGGGAAGGACATGCTTGTAGCAGTACTTTATACTACTCAAACACTAAATAAAACATGAACAGCTCTATAAGCAAAATACAGGCTTTGATATGTTCAGTGTTAAAAGTGATGAAGATAAGAGGAGGTACATGGCAGAGGAGAGGGCGGCACCACGCTCCCCGAGTCCTGGGGCAGTGGCTAAACAGGTAAACCAACCTTCCCATCAGCACAGGGCAGGTAACGTTGGCTTCACACAATGCGGGTGGATGTTGATAGTGTATATTTTTGGTGACGTTTAAGGCAAATACAACTTGCTTATTAGTAAAAATCTGGTTATGGCAGAATAGACTATTAGATAACCCATTTGTTTAAAATACAGGAAACCCTTAGAACATGTTTTTCTGCTGAAAATTGCACCATTTTCAGGCTGGAAGTGAAATGCAAATAAATGAGACTCTTTATTTCCAAAGAGGGTGCAACAGCCTAAGAATAATTTGCACCATTTGGTTTTTATTTGAATTAGAAGTTCTAATTAATCTAAAGCTGAAAGGGGGGTGGGGGGGAGAGATTTGAGATTTCCACCTAGCTTAGAAGAGAGGCATGAAATATTTTTGATGTGTGACATCTGAGGCCAATACCTCAATAGAAGGTGGTTAGGTTCCTCATGACAGCCAAGGCAGCATAAGGTAGTAGTCCAATGGTTTGATCTAAGACACTTCAAAGCTTTCTGAATCTGGCCTGGCCTGATTCTTGATTTTTATTTTTTTGAGCTGATACCCGTTAAAACTTTCAGCAAGTTTCCCTGCTTTAAATGATTGTGTTTGCCCATGTGCCTAAGGGGCCATGCAGCTGGACTGGTCAAACAGAGGGTCCAAAGAAAAGCTGTGTGACCGAGGAGCATGGAGAGGTAGGGCTCTCCAGCAACCAGATGAGCCATCTCCACCGGGAACAGAAAAGCTGCTTTTTCATGTGGCAGAATCTGCACAGCAAACTTCCAAACGCATGGCAGTTCCTCACAGTTCTTTTGCTTTATCCATTTTTAACTTACTTACATATATTCATATAGTGAACTTATTTACAAATTGTCAGGTACTCAAAGCCATACATATAGTAAGTATACTGGACTAATCCTGTTTCCAAAATTCCTTGCTCTTAACATATCCTTGGACTATCTTCTGTGGCAGAAAGTGCCGTGGAGATGAGAAAGGTATGAAGAAAGGCATTTATTGGAAGCGATGTGGCTATTCATCTGTGAAGTCTATAGCAACGAAACAATAACACTCGAACTCTGAATCTGAGGGAGGCAATGGCATGGAACCAAGGGTGTTTTTGCGAAAGCTTCCCAGTGTTTTGCTAGGTGACATGTCAGACTCATTAAATTTGATTCATTGGTTTCAGTGCCTAGAGCTGAGTGCCAGCTTTAGCAACCAATTGTAAAAGAAAAATAGATGGTTCAGGAGCTGGGATAACCATTAGTGATTCTCGCTGCTTTGAATGTGGTCTTATGATGAATGTTATGACTAGAAATGTCCAGAGTGCCTTAACACCTAGAACCTCTTCAGGATTTGGACTATGTCACTTGCACTTTTTAAGATGTAAGTCTGATGTTACATGCCTCTCTTCCTTTGGATAAGGACATATCATGCCCGGTATTGCATCACGTAACCATACGGTAAAACCTGCTGGTTCATTGCCTTGGAAGAGTGAAGGTCAGTTATGTTTACTCAGTCTGTCCTTTTGCCTTCAAACAAGACTGTTCTCCTGTAGATGGATCCTGTGTGTTCAGGCAGAATTATTGCATGTACCCACTAGGGACACAAAGATCGTTGGCTGACTTCTGCCAGTGCTTTACCCTACCAACTCCCCCTCAGGAATCCCTTATGGAAGTTGCTTACACTTGTCGTGTACCTCCTCCTGCAAATGGGAACGACGGTGCTGACTTCCCAGGGAGACGTGCGAATGGCTTCTTCATTGATGACCCATGCTAAATGTCAAGGAACGCTGGTGGTGGCCCTTGGGTTGCTCTCTGTTACCATGTACCTTCCTTCCCACTGCTTTTAGGGGGGCTTAGGACTTGCTATTACTTCAACTGGTGATTATGAGTATTTGACCAGTTCATGTCCCCCAGCTTTGAAATATGTATTTAAGTGAAGAAGGGAACATGCAGTGTAACTTTGCATAGGTTTGCCAGCAATCAGGTACAAGCTGCTCAAAAATTCCCCCCTCTTACAGTTTTCAGCCACTGTAGACTGACCTTTCTAGGAAGTTCAGAGTACATTCAGGTGACGATTTCCAAGAAAACAAGGACTCTGTAGGGTCACAGTAAGGCTAGACTGCCGTGTACAAGCTTTTTTGCCACACTGTCTACCAATGGCTTCAGGAGACAATTCTTATTTAATGTAAATAAGTTCTCTTAGCCCACTTCTACCCTTGTCTTGGCAGCCTCAATTCCTATGGCAAGGAATATATCTGGAATGCCTCATCTAAAGGGTGCGGAGATGCAGCTTTTAAAACTTACTCCCGATAATTTGCCTTACACTGGGGTTTGTCAAAATTATGTTGCTATCATGGTAGCCCCAGTGAAGCTTTTCAGTGCCGTGACAGTAATATTGTTCTGAGGTAGTTGCTCCTGATTTCTGTTTACTTAATCATCTAGAATGTGTCTAGTGAGGTCTAAGATACACTTGTTCCTATGTTTGGGGATGCTCATGTACATTTATGATCTTATGGAAATATTTAATAGTAAATATGTTGCACATGTGGCTAAACTGGCTGCTTAGCTCCTTAGAAGAACAGTCCCTGAGGTCCAAGGAGACAGGCATGATGTACACGTCGGGGAACAGATCCAAATGCCAGCTTCCTTAGCTGGCTTCTCACAGCATCAGTCGAGGTGCATGTCCACCACTGTTTGAAATCCTTCAAACAAAGCTGTAAGGACTAACTGGTGTCCAAAGTGGTTGCCATTCTGACAGAGTTGGTCAGATTCTACATCCATTTTAAAAGATATACTGACTTCTATGGGCTTTCCAACTAGATCTATATGTGAAGTTGGACACTTTATCTATCCTGTGTCAGTCGATTTTGAACTTCATTCTAAAACAGAACTCAAGAGCCCATAATTAGGTGGTTATTAGGATTAATTTTCAAGTACTCCATGATTTCTCTTCTCTTGATTAAAATTGAAGAAAACCCTCATCCAGCCCCCCAATCACACAGAATGAAAAATGGTTGGAAGGGGTAGAAAGGAGATGGGCAGATGTTATATTTAGATTGAAGAAAGGAGACTTCTTATTCCAGACAGGTAGTGGGTTATAAATTCACTCAAATGGTTCTGCACATCTCATAAACCATGGGAGCAGCTGAGCTCAAGAGGTTCACAAATGTCAGCTGAACCCCAAGAATTACTGCTGTCTCTGGGTCTCTTCCGTATAGGCTGTTAAATCTTGTATGCTATCCCTCCCCAAGAAGGTAAGGCAGCAATGTAATGCTAAAAAGACTTGAATACATTTTTCAACATTAAGCATAAAATATGCTGGGATATCTATGAAACACCATATATCTTCCTGTAGCAAATACATACGCAGGGAGAAAGCTGGCACTTAAACTCAACGTTTCCGTAAGTCCTAATGCTAATGTTGTCACCTCTAGTGGTGCCAGCAGCCTCTGAAGTTATATGGGCTCAACTTTGTCAAGTACTTCTGCTTGAAGTTTTTACTCAGCCTGTGCCTACAAATGTGTGTCTCTGATTTCCCTGAGTTTGGAAAAGGAGGATGAGGAAAAGGGGCTCTCCCGTGTCAAAGGAAACCCAGAGCATACAGCTTATTCCTTTTGAGATCATGGGGAAATGTTCATTAAAAAAAGCCACGCAGTCTTTCAGTGTGGAAGTCCCCAAGAGGAGGTGTCAGATGTGTTGAAGTTACTCAGAAATCTATTACCTAAAGTCTCTCCCTGATTTCAGTCACCCTATAACTCCTTCTAGTTAGATGCCCCTGACCCCATCATACATGCTCCAGCGGCAGGGCTCTGCCAATTTTCTGAAGTGGAAAGTTCCACAGCTGGACTTAAAATGTCTCTGCAGTTGTGTTTCCACCCTTTGAGACGGGACAAATAAAGAAAAACCTCTTGATGGTATATGTGTCTCAGGAGCAGGGACAGGCTGTATTTTGTATCTTAACTGCTGTAATTCTTCTTATGGCTGTGAACATACGGGTTGTATCAAAAATAGGAGTGCAAGTGTTGGGTAGATTTGGTCCTTAAATCCTGCTTGGTTACTTAATGATAGCCAAGACACACGGTCTCAGTGGTCAGAAGAGTTTGTTCTGTTTTGGTTTTTCTAATTAAATACAGCTCCTAATTAGTAGAAAACACTTTATTTGCAGAGTATTAAAACTTTAACAAATTAATTTTCAGGGTCTTTGAGCTACTGATTAATTTGTCTGCATAGTAAATAGGTGAGGCTTGAGCCTGGGCAACTTCTTGAATGCACATAGTAGTGATAGGTTAATTCTATGGTGGGAGTAACTCTGGGGTGGTTTGTTAGTGCTCTGTTAAGCCAGCCAAACCCCATTTTTATGCACAACAGCAGCAGAGCCTCCTCACTGTCAGAACAGTCACACTCACAAAAAGCATGCTGTTGCCTATACTTCCCATAAACCACTAAAGAGAACATGCAAGTAGAAAATAAAGCGTTAGTGTAAATAATTAGAACTTTGGATTTACAGCCAATAGGAGTCAATATATCAGGTAAATTTTGTTTTCTTTATTCCCCACTTAATTTGAATATCCAATGACACTCCTATTGTTTTTGATAATGGGTAGATGGCATCTAATTCCAAGAGGCTTGGTAATGAACTCTATTATTTATCCTTGCACCTTGTGATTTTTCTTTGGATGCATTGGGTTTTTTTTTATATGGACTGAGTTGGGGCTGGGTGAAGATAAATAGTTGGGCAGGGCAACAGACTAAAAGTGGACAAGAAGAATGAATAAAGTATTTTGGTGTTTTGTTGGCTTTTAAGAAAACATCTTAAGTATGCCTTACTCCATTGCTTTCTTAGGTGTACTCATGTTGTTGTAGTAAAACTGCCCTTAATTTCTTGTGTTAATTGTTCAGTAGCTGGATACTGAGCAGATGGCATATTAGCTGTTGCTGTGCAATGCTCATGGAATAGTGGCTAGAGTCTTGCAAGGAAAGAGGCAAAAATGTTAGGCCATTGAGAAGATACACATAAAAGGAATCGTACCCTCATTAACTATAACCTATAATGGAATATCAAAGCAGGACACAGGAATTCACATCCAGTGAGGAATATTTCATCAGAAAGACCTTTGGGGACATAGGTAGAGCAAAAACATCACAGGAATGACCAAAGGAAAAATACTACCCACAGCAGGCATAGCTGCAATGGCTGGAGTTGGATTAAAAACAGGACAGCTATGCTCTATAATGGTTACACCTGATCTTTTGGGCTACACAAATTAAGGTCATGGTTGGCTGTGCAAAGTGCCTAGGCTTTCCGTCTCAGGTGTCTGTGCTTGGAGTTTTGCTAGCAGCGTTCATCTGACAAGTGTATTTTTTCACTGTGATATGGTGGGGTGATTATCTTCCTTATTCTTTATTTCATTGTGCCTATAAAAGGATATTCTCTTCTGTATGCCCCTAAGACTCTGTGATGTCTTTCTGTGTAAGTGGATTTTTTGAACAGAAGAATGGGTTTCAGTAGAAGTACACCTTGAGGGACTTGCTCTCTGTGTTTAACATTTTAGTTGAAGAAAACAACGATCCCAATATTCCTATGCCTAAATATTTTGCTGTTCTTCATTTCATGATATTTCATGATTTAATTTTTCAGATACTTGTTATCAATAGAAAATAAGTGTCATACCTGGTAACTGCAGGCTCCTAATTTTTTTAAATGATAGCAGTCTGAACTTCTTCCTGCAACCTAGGAAGCTAATTTATGCAGCACAGCGATGCCAGCGGCTCGCTCCCGGGATGGCCCCTGCAGCTCTGCATGGAGTCATCCCACCAGAACAGCAGGACTTCCTTCCGGCTTCATCTAAGCCACCTTCCTGCACCAACCCTCCATTGTAAAATGGTTTCATGCAGGTTTTCCCCTTCAGGTATCGGGCAGGGTTAATGGTAATGTTTGACTGTGCTAAAATGTCACTTAACTCTTAATAAACCACCCTGGCTGCCCCATCCCAGTCCCCCAAGCAAAGCCTGCTCCCTCAGTGCTGCTGGTGACCTCCCCTGAGATGCTGCCCGTGCGTTTCCCGCAAGCCCTTGGGAGTCCTCCAGGAAGCCACCCCAGCTCGGCCTCTGCCCGCGTGCCCGCAGCCGGCTGCGGCGCGCGCTTTCCTCCCCGGGGACTCCGCTTACGGAGCGGGGGAGAGGAAGAAAAGTCAATTTTCCCACCAGGTGGAAAAGCCTCTTGGTTCCCATTCTGCGCTACTGACTGCGTGTGTTTTGGGGGGGTTTGCTATAGGGCAGGTGTCTGCACCACACTGAGAGCATTCTTTCCTCTTGGCTGCGAACACTCCTGTAAAGAAATTCTGCTATGCCATTTATAATTTCCCAGCTTCAGCCTGCTGCTATGTACTCTGCAGCAAGTAAACAGTGCTATTTTGATAAAGAAAATAATTAGCTACCATTGCTAATTATGCTAATCCTCTTCTGGTGTTGTCACAGTATAATAAAGGTTTTTGACAGTTTTGTGCTTCACATTTGGTTTGTGCAAAGCTATTACGATTTACCTTCCTTTTTGTACTAAAGACAAAGTTCTTAAATGTAAGGAGGAGCGTGGAAAGGCATTGCATCATTCAGAGGTGTTTTGTAGCTATGTGTGGCCCTCATGCATCATTGTGCTGGATGGAGAGAAGGAATCAAAAACCATCTCCAATGTGATAAAAACGTCAAGATTGATGTGTTCCAGCCAGGGAACACAGGCACGGACACAGAGGTGTATGGAACATTGCACTTTTTTCCTCTATTTATTCAGCTTTCTGAACACAGTCACCACTAGAAGACATTGCTGCAATATAGGAGCCGGGCACATACATCACAAGTGCCAATGCTGCGGGTCCACGTAACAAATTGTTGGTAATCCCAACCCTTGGTTGTAAATATCAATACTACAGTCAGGCTTGACATCTTTGCATTTAACTGTTATCCCTGTTAGCGCACAGGGAAGCACTCTACTAATTGAGTATTTATCGTATTGCATCTCATTTTATTTATATTTTATGAACCGATTTTTTAATGGAGGTTTTGCAGGCAGTTAAAGGTATCTTGGATGTCATGGGATAAACAGGAATATATTGTTCATCTTACTGTGGTTTTTTTACTTCTTGAAGTTCCTATAAAGCTCATGTTCTCTGTTATTTTTTTATTTAGCGTTACAGATGACTGAAAAATTAATCCTCTGTGGCTTTTAAAAAGATTCAGTTGAAATGTGCTCGAATCTGTGTTAAAACTAGCTCAGCACTTTGGAGAGTCCAAAAGTCCAAGATGTCCTTTCCTCTTCTCTCCCGGCTCTTACAAGAATTGGTATGACCTTCCTGAAATGCTGGAAGGACTAGTTGATATTACATCATACGAAATTAGACACAAAGAAAGATCTTACCAAAGGAATCCAGTGGTGACTAGTCATCTGAATGAGAAGTTTCACAGAATCACAGAGTGGTTTGGGTTGGAAGGGACCTTTGAAGATCATCTAGTCCAACACCTCTGCCATGGGCTGGGACATCTTTCACTAGGTCAGGTTGCTCAAGAATAGCTCAAAATAAAGTTGACTCTCAAACTGTGCTAGCACAGAAAGTTGGTTCATGAGTTAAGTGAAATAAACAATCTGCAAAATTAATTTTGTTCTGATCCTCCATGGCACAAAAGGCTGCCATTTTCTATGCTTGTTTTGACATTAGAATTATTGCTTTTATGATGACTTTTATGTAGGTTTCAAGCAGAGGCATTTTTGTACTCGCTTGCCTTCTAAATGACCATACAAAGAGCCTTGCTCTCTGGCTCTATTCTCAGATGTAAATCTTTATATTATACTTGGAGTTATTACCTGTGTTGCCTTTTACACAGTGAAGTGAGAGTAATATGGTAAATGAGATACATGTTATTCTAACAGATGCTTTGTTTTGGGGCAGATGGAAATGAATGGTAAAGCATCATAATCAATTATAGCCACAGAGCTGAATAATTAAGACAATTTAAAGACATCTCTACCTAATTTATAAGAATAAGATTACTACTGAAATTCTTTTTCTCCTTATGTGGGTTGATTTGTATAGGTAGAGCGTGCCGTTTGCCAACATAATGGACACGGGCTCTGCTGGAGTGATAAAGCAGAATGAGATTATATTTACATTTAGTTGATGGCAATAAGCTTTAGCAGTTGCTTTTCTCTGAGCATCTGTGAATTGGACTATATTCATGCAGAGAAGACAGTCTGTCATTTGCTTATACAAACTCCGTGTTAAGTCTTTCTCCTTTTTTATTAATTTGTACATTATAGTCTCCCTATGGCATTTCTTGCTCCCACTGAGTTTGTGATACACATGCTGGATGTTCACAGCCCAAGGACTGTCACCATGCAAAAATAGTATTTTTAAGACAGCGGCAGTTTATAGGATGCTGGAAGCAACATCACCAAAGTGTGAATATATCTAATAAACAATCATTTAGCTCTTGTACTTTTCAGCCGTAGAACTCAACATACCTTCCAGCAGAGAGTAATTGTCTTTACTCCTGCTATACAGGCAGAGAAACAACACCTAGACAAAGAAAGTTATTTGCTGAGTGTCATCTGGCAGCTGAGAAGAGAATCTGGGACCTGTCTGTTGGCCTACGGTAACCACTTACGAGACGTACCGCGTGTATGGGTGGGTACGCGCTCTTTCCGTTGGAAAACCAGTTACAGTTGAAGCTCTGGGAAGGGATGCGCGTTCAGCGTGGCCTCTGTGGCGGCACGCGGGCTGAGCTAGCTGGGTGGGACGGCGCAGGAAGCGTCCCGCAGCTCTGAGGTAAGACCTGGGTCAAGGGGGAAATGCCTTCAGTGAGGCGAAGCGCCGCAGCACCCTGCGCACTTCAGGGGCGGATGAGCTGGGAGCAGCCCTATAGACGTAAGGGCATGATTACCTGGGAATAACAAGGGGAATTGCAAGGTAGGGACCTCGGAAATGCTGCTAACTACTAAGAATGATAATCGCCCTTTCTAAAACGTCTCCCATTTATTTAATGCAATCTGCAGATGTAGAGGAAACGCACTGATTCCTAATTGCTTAAATCCAGACACAAGTTTTAAGTTAATTTAGATGTAGAAACCAAAGCTGCACAACTTTCCATTTGTGAGAAGGGATAAAAGTGTTTCTAAATAATTCCTTAGTTCTGCAATTGCTATTTTTCCTCAGAGAAATGGAGGTGCTTATGCTTTTAAAAACTGATACTCGTTTCCAAATAGTTATGGTAAACTGTCTGAGGTCTAAAAAAGGGAAGCCTTTAAATCAGAATGTTCTATTATGTTTGCATGTCTGGAGGAGGGTTAATGAACATCTGAGAGAAAGCCAGTGATAATGAGACTGCTGAAGTCCCCTCTCACTGGTGGTGGTGTAATAGCAATAGCAGCGCCTTGGAAAAGTACCTTTGTCCTGGAATTTCACCATTTCTGGGCATCTGCTGCTGGTGGATACCATGTACTTTCTCAGAAGCTCCCGTGAAACTTCCCACAGGTCCATCCTCCAGTTGGACTCCGGCTTGCTTTGGGAGCTACACAAGCAAGATACTCAACGCAGCTCGCTGTGTAGCTCATACCAACTCATAACACCGCTGCTGTGTGATACAAAAGAGGCTGAGAAGAGCTGCCAGTGCACTTCAGCACGTGAACGGACCTGAGCTGTGCACTTCCATCTTGTTACTCAAAAGGCTGGTATTTTTTTAAGAGACCTCACCCGATGTGATGCTCAAGTCACTCACCTCCTGTTGTATTTTTTTTGACACTGAATTTCAACCCTTGAATAATATCAACAAAGCAGCTGGGTAAAATGATTCTCCAAAACTTTTGTAAAGGGAATCTGAACAGGTTTCAGCTTGTCTTCTAGATGTGGAAAGGTCAAATGCTGTTTGTGACTTGAGCTGGATTGCCTGATATACTGAGTAACGCCCAAAACACTGGTGTGTTTTGAGGATTATATTCCAACTTTGACAACAGCTGAGAGCCCAGCAGATCAGCAGCCACACACTGGGAATAGACAGGAGGGTCTGAGCAGGAGCAGCAGTGCTTAGCCCATGGTTCAAAGGACTTGCCAGAGACCATGCTCATGGCCTGCCCTCCAATCCTTTCTGCAATCAAGATGCTTGACTGCTGTGATTAGTCTACATGGACTCTGGGCTATGAACATTAACATGGCCAAGTAGTGACCTTCTGGATCGTCTCCTGTAGTCATCCAGAATCCTTCCCTCCTACAGAGCCTCACAACAGAGTATTGGGAAGAGTGCTTGTGAATGAGAACTCATCTTTCCTCCATGTTGATCTGTCCTGTCCAGCTGTGGAAGCAGCACTTGTTCTGTTGCCACCTGGATCCTACCTGGCTGCCAAAGAATGTCCTGAGTCTTGTTTCAAGTCCCGTCAGCACTCTGGCAGAGCTTTGCTGAGCTCATGCTTTATTTTCAAGTATACTCACCCTCTGTGGCAGGAAAAGGGCACACAGAACAGATGTGTGTTATTTAAACGGCCTAATCCTTCCAATTATACTGTCTAAAGAGAAGAGGGAATATTATTCTGCCTCTCCTGATTGTGTCTTAGTTTCTCAGGTGGATCACATAGTCCCTAAACAGTATTATTTGGGAGGAATTAGATTTTGAGTTATAATGATTCACCTGCTTTGTTGCACTTCCAGTGACTTAACGAGATTCAGGGAGAAATAAGGTGACTGACAGAAACAGCCAGCAGTCTGAGTTCAAAACACAAGGTGCCTCAAAACCTAAGCTTAAGACTGGTGTAGACACGATCTAGATTAAAAACCAGGGTCAGCAACCACTTGAGCTTTAATGAGTAGGTTCAAGCTCATATCCCTAAGGCTATGTCTGCACTGCCTAGAATCAAGGCATGAAATATAATGGGGCATAAATCCTCTTTGAATGGAGGCCCTTCCACTAACCTGAGTTTCTTTGGGGACTATTTGCTGATTAAAATACTTTTTCAAGCCTTCAGAAAATAAACCACTTACATATGTTAGGCTTTTTTATACGGACAGATGCAATCAGCCTCACATGGGTGAATTCCCAACATTTCCACAAATCCCCTGCTGAGGAGGGGTTTGGTTTTTGGCTGCCTCCCTGAATTAGCTTTGCAATTTCAGTTGAAGGTGGCTTGCTTTACTGCCTCTCCCAAAATGTGAAGTAGAAGTTTTCTCTCTCCTGTTTGCTAGTTTCCATGGTAAGCAAAGAGAGGAGCTTCTTGTTACAGGTCACTTCTGAAAATTTGTGTACTGACTATTTGCATCAGTTTCTCTATCTGTAATAGAGGAGCATAATCAATACTTTTTTTCACCATGTTTCGAAAGGATAAGTTAGAGCCTTGACTTACAGCTAAAAATAAATGCAAATTGATTGTTGGAGATATTGAAGAAAACAAACCAAAAGTGGAGACTTCTAGTGTGTCGTCTTACAAGACTAGAATAAAAATAGAAGTCCCAGTACAACACATCTATGAGCATAACATTTTCAAAGTGCCAGTCCCAAAACATTACCCATGTTATTTTCAAAGGGATTCCTCCTTCCCATTAGCAGAGGAACATTATCATTACAATCCAGATAGCCATTTGGTTTAAGGAACATAGTTTAAATTAATAACGTGTATTTGAGTTCACTTCTTGAAGAGAGGTCAAAGATTTGTAAAAAAGTTTTTGTGGAAAAATAGGCAAGAGGTTGTTCCAGGTAGGCAAGTCATCACCTAGCCCATGTGTTATGTTAGTAATGACTATATCTGTGACACTTAGGAATTTTGGATCACACTGACTGTATTGAGTGTTTCAGAAATAATACTACTTTTCTCTGACCTGAGTTAGATTCTGCTGCGTCCACTGTTTACTTGGTTTGCTGCTTCTCCATGGGTCTACCTCCTTTCCTTGCAGACCAAGTTTATACCACAAACTTAAACTGCCAGACTGGATTTCCATGGAAGATCCACTTGAAATAGTCTCAGAAAACTAAGAAAGCCTGGAGGACACCACCTCTCACCCCAACCTGCAGAACTAGATTGTAGAGCTAAATTGTCAGAAGTCCACGTTGTATATCTACATGAGTAAACTAAAAGTGCTTGAAGACACTCTCGGGTCCTGGTCTTTAGCCAAGTGGCGTGGAACAGCACACATCAATGCCGTGAAACTCTTTGGCCTGCAAAATAAGACAGCTTCATGCAAGCTGTGTGTTGGGAATGGTCCTTGGCTGATGCAAACTCCCTGATTATGCCTGGAAATCTGTTTGGAAAAGCAGTAGCTGGCCTAGGACAGAGCTGAGCCAGGGACACTGCCAACACCTAACCATATGGGCAATTAAGTTCCTGTGCCTGGAGACATTTAATTTCCTGGAAGAGATCCAGTGAATTCAACAGTTCCAGTTTCCAGTAACCCTCTGTGAGCATGCACTGTAGCAAAAAGGTCTAGGAAATGTAACTAATTATCCAGAAGTGCAGATGATTATTTGCACAGTTTCTTTTGTAGAGACACTGATGACAGACATCAAATTTGATTCTACAATGTCGTCTTAGGGGTTTCTGCTCTGTGTGTGTATATATACACATAGATAAGGCTACTACGAAGAGTGGTGAAAGGAGTTGTGCTACAACACTGCAAATTTCCCCTCTACTTAACTTCCTAATAAAATATCTTTTTTTTTCCTGGATAGCTTATGGGCTGAGCTAGAATCAGGGTGTCCCAATCTAGGTAAGAGATGCAGGTTGTCCAAAGTGCTTGTGATGATGGTAGTGGTGGAGCATGCCTATGACTTTTGTGTGCATCTGAAATGGAAGAAAAGAAGGCTTTTACACAAATGTGCTCACTAGGGAATCGTTGCATTTTCATTTGTGGGATAAACATTTGATGTGTACTTCACTGGCACTTTCTCTGCTGTAGCCCATGCTGTAGTAATGGATACATATGTTGTGACTTGTTCTTCTCTGATTCTTACTCAAGTCACCGGGAAACTACAAGCAATACAGCTTCTGGTTGACAATAATTCACATAAACATTTCTCCATCTATGTCAGAGGACTGAAGGCTTTTTTCATTTGTGAATGCCTAGAAACTTTCCAGTGAAGGCATAAACTTCTTCAGAAATATTGTAAATACAGTTTGCAGTCTAGCAACTCTGACTTTGCCTTTCTTAACCATCTTGGATGAGCAATAATTAAGTGATCTACAGGTTCTTAATGTCTGCAAGCCTTTGGGTGGAAAACATGAGCTAGGAAGCCCTGAGCAACCTGCTGTGGTTGATCCTGCTTTGAGCTAGGGGATCCAAGGGGGTTGAACCAGATGATCTCCAAAGGTCTCTTCCCACCTCAGCCATTCCGTGATTCTGTCTAATTGTATTTAATACGCCTTCTTTGTACAGAAGGCTCAAACACAGAGAAAGCTTTCTTGGGCAGCTATGTGAGGTAACAGATGTTTAAGCAAAAATGTAGTAAGGTTGGAATGAATTTGGGTTTTCCTTTAATGAGAACAAAAAGGTATTAAAGCAGAGACTGCATCCATAGCTTGTCACTGCTGAGTCTCTCAGTGGGGAAATGAAGGGTAGAAAATGTCTATGTGCAGATGGAAATTTAGAAAAACTGCTGAATTTGATACATATCCACCTACCTTATGCAGAAAAAAATTAATATACTTACTGGAAGTAACCAGAAGGTACTATATTTTGGGTTTGTGTATCTATTGCTTTGGACTAGCCATAACTCTTTCTTGCAACAGAATTACATACATTTAGACATGGAGTGCTTGGAAAATATTGTAAAAACCTTCTTCAGTGAGAATTTATACATGTTAGTGAACCTTTGTAATTGTTATGTCCGTCTGCTCTTATCTATACTGGATTGCAAGGGAATGCCCACAGAATTATAAGCAGCCTGTGACTCTATCTTTGCTCTCCTTTTACAGTGTTTTGAGCTCCAGATAATTAGGGGGAAGGCATAAGCAATGAAGGGTCAGAACTTTGAGTTTGTGATTCTGACTTACCGGAGTCATACGCTTTGTTTTCTGGAGTGTATTAATGGCATGCAATGAGGACTTTGGTAGGTCATAATGGGTCAGTTTTGCTGGGGAGAGAATAAAAACTGGACATTTCTCTGCAGTCTTGGTGCACTGGCTGTTAAGAAATTTTTAGTATTGTCAAGTTGTAAGTGGCAACAGTAAAATTTTAAAAGCAAGAGGCTTGTGTACTGCAGAATAAAGGAATAACATGCTGAACAACTTTTTAAGATTTAAAATGGATGTCACTTAATCTGATTCTGGGCATATTAGGTGTTTGTCTTGCCTCATCACATTCTGCTTGTTTTACAGTCTGTGTAAGAAAACAGGCTTGTGAAAAGGGTGAGTGATCCACACATGTCCACCCCATTTGCCCTCTGGCAGTACCAATTTCTTCCTATTGATTGTAAAAGCAGCATAACTTACACTTAGTTCTCACTTCTAGCCTGACGTTCAATCAATGTTGAGTTTATTTCCCCTCTAGGGACATAAGAACAATACCCAAATCTGTAAGGAGGAAGAAAAAAGTATTTTCAGTGAGAAGCAATTAAATGTTTGCTTTTTGATATGTTTATGTTTATTTTTTTTAAGAAATGAGGTGTTGAGATTAACCTCTGATTTTTAAACTCCTTTCCTATTTGTGTGTTGGATAGCGGTCACACAAATTCCTTAAGAAGGTTGGGGAATCCTATGAATCCTATGAACCCCTGAGAGCTAATAACGTATGGGCAGGGGTACGTCCTCCTAAAGAGGGGAATGGATGAGTACGGTCGCAGCTGGTCTGCAGAAAATCTACATGGATCTTCCTGGTTAGCAACGGCGACCCATCCAGACCTGCCTGCAAAGGTAACTCGTGGGTTCTTAGCTGGGTGTCAATATGCTTTATGCGCTTTCGGCCCTCAGGCGGCAGCAGTTCAAGCTACGTCCATAACCAAGTAGCTGGGACCTCGGAATCACATGCCCCAGGACAAAAGACTTTTCAGCTTTTTCTGCTTTCCTCAAGGGTTGCGGATGGGTTTTGGGTGGTTTGGGTTTTTTGTTTGGTTTGTTTATTAGAAATCCCTCTAAGAAATTAAATCGGATTTTAGGCAGGAGGTTAGGTGACCTAAGAGCCTTTTAAGTTCCTGCCATCTCTGGTTGTGTCATTCCTATGCAGCTATTGCAGTTGAGACATCCACCAATGGAAAAATACTCACTAGGAACAGGTTGTGCTGAACTATTTAAAAGCAAATGCTTCCATCGCCCTATCACTATTTTACAGGGAGTCTCAGGAATGTCTAGCTTTGTTCTGGGTTTTCAGTGTTACTCAAAGAGTTTTAACATCAAGTTGCGCTATAAACCTGTACCAGCTACATCTTTGACCTATAATGACCATTCAAAAAGGAAAAGATTTGAGAAATTTTTGTAGTTGAAGAGCTTCAGGAAACACTCTTTTGACCAATTTCATGGTTTTCAATATGATAACATAGTGCAACTCAGATTAGACAAAAAAACCCCCCGCCCCCAATGTGGGGGGCAAAACCCAACAAAATCCACCCTGAAGAAGCCCAGTTAGTAGCTTATTTATCAGAAATGTTTTTTTTATTTAATTTCATCTTGTCTTGTTGAATTTCTTTCAGTGAAACCTATTTTATTTCTTGGTGAGATGCAAAAACAGTATTAAAACTTTCAGTTTGTTTTTGCAAGATATAGTTCAGGCTAATACATACCTGCCCCTCAAAGCTCTTCATCTTATATGAACCTGTCAGTGGCAACTTATCATCCTCAACTCTGCCTAAGTCCGGGGAGCATCAATTCATTTTGTACCTCATTAATCTTTTCTGTGAAGTTAATTCCTTTGCCTGGTTGAGACCTGCACATGTAAGGAATGGATAAAGAATTCAGGTCCACTTCCAGTGTTATTTTGTTTGTCTAAATATCCTTTAATTTTTTGGGTGAATAATAAGTAAACCCTTAAATTATGGCTGAAACTGTTGCAGTATTTTTAACCCAAGTGGAAGCTGTGAATAAGAGGGAAGCTTTCCTTTTGTGATGCCCGACTTTAAGGGGGGATTGGGGAAATTACTTGCTGTAAAACCTGTTTCATGGATTTTTGCCTCCTCTGCAAAGCATTTAAGAAGAATTCATAGCAATCTTTGAGGGGGGGGGTGGTGTCTGTGTGTACAGACCTACTAAAGCTGCATTTTCTGCCTGGGGTGGTTTGCAGAGCTATTCATTATTTATGTTTTATGAGGTGTCACCACTCACATTAAAAATGTTTTCCTTATTTATTCAGAGAGAAAGAAAAAAACTGAACAAGATAATAAATGATGGATAGTGATTGATGAATAATAATGAAAATTCTTTGAACACTGAGGCTTGCATGGGAATTAGTGTTTATGTGTTCTAGTCAGGAGCGGCCGTTCTCAAAGACCTCTGCACAGTAACTTTCATTCTTATCCACATATCATAAATGGCAAATAAAAAAGAATGGAACATGATTTAAAAGAATAGCCAAGAGAAATACGAATTCAGTGTCTTTCAATAGACATTTCAGTTGGCTCTAACGTTGAAGTATCTTAAACACACGTCCACAGTTCTGCAAGATCAGGCTGCCTTCAAAACCTTTTGAGACCTGTCAACTGCGTGGTTCCTGCTGCTTCTCCCGAGAAGCTCAGGAAGTGCCTGAGGAGACCTTTCCCTATCGGACACTCCCTTAACAGACCCACCTGCCTGGAGCTGATGGAAAATGCTGCAGAAGAAGAAGCAGCCCTTGTCATAAATAGCACTATTGATCCTGTAAAATTCAGCAGCCGCCCTACATCTTTTTAAGTGCTGGTTACACCTTTTCCTTAATATTTGCACGTGAATTGCAACACTTCTGACTTGCTTACCATTCTTCTGCCGCTTTCTAGAGTCTGCAATGGACCAAGTTTCTCAGCAAGTTATGTAAGGGAAAAAAAAGTCACTTGTATTCTTTTATGACTCAAGCCAGCCCATCAGAACTTTTGTTGCTAAATTCACACATTTTTCAAGTCAGAAATTTTGGAGTATTTACTTTGAGAGAGAAAGTGGTGATGGCATGAGGTGACTGATGCAATTCTAATTACAAAAATACATCAGGTCTCGTCTTGCATACAAAGTTTCAGCTCGTGGTTCCCTGCGCACTGGTCTTTCGGCTAGCAGCCACGTGACAAAAGTAATTTCCTCCGTTTTCTCTTCTGAAAAGATAAAATATTTTGAGTTGTGCTTTATCATTCCCCTTTCTGCCTGGGTGCTGTCCTGTTTCTTATCTCCCTGGTACCCTGCTGATAGAAAAATTCAAGTTTTGATGGCAAAACCTAGTCTCCTGAGGTACCTTTGATAATACCAACCTGGAAACTCAGTCCAGCTGAACATCAGTAAACCAGACTCTTGCCTTTTGAACTTGAGTCTTCTCCTCATGTAAAGTTACACCCGAGTTGTACAGTTCTAGAGGTTCTGCCAAGAAAGAAAAGGGGTTCCCTTTTTCCTCCCTATAGTTCTCGATTCTTGGTTTGCTCAGGCTAAACACACAAAGGATTGGGTCTGGATTTGGAAAAGGTATTTTTGACCCTCAGGTAGACCTCAGACACTTGACTCTTGCTCGTGGAATCCACTTTTTCCTCTCCCATCCTCCCAAATATTTAGAATCCAATGTTAAGCTGAATGTCCCAGAAAGTGTTGGGTTTTTTTACAGCAGGTGGAAATGCATGGATTGTAACAGCCTCATATATTTTCCTGTGCATTAGGGAGTTACACACAGTGCAAGAAACTATTGCAAATGCATTGTCCTACCACTCTCTAGCTGAATTCTGCATCCCACCAACTTTCCAGGGAACTCTGCCGTTCCCTGTTACTGCTTGGCTTGATCAAAGCTTTTGCTCTCTCTTGCTGAGGAAGCAATCCTGCTCTTGCCAGTTGTATTACTGACCACTTCATTTTACTCTCTAAAAAGTGCAATTTGTTTCCCTTTGGTGTCTTTCAAGAAGTTTCCAGCTCTGGTTTTATTTTGTGCGTGGGTTGTTTTTTTCTGTGTAGTAATGGCTTTTGATATTTGTCTTTTACTTCTGCTGGTTTTAACTCTTTTTGACAAATTTTGATCTTTGGAAACAGTTTCATCACCATCTCCATCTCCTTTCATCAATGATCCAAATTCAGTCTCTTTAGAGATATTTTTTTTTAAGACTCTTTGAGTAGTGTTGTTCTTTATTTGAATGATTAGCCAAAATCTAAAGAATTTAATGAAGATACCCAACTTTGTTTGGTTTAGTTTATTTAAAAACTTGTGAAAACATACTCTGAGAACATAACAAGTTAACCACCCTACAGCCTCAACTTCTGAAATGGAGATGCTGGACAGGACAATTTGATTTTCTTTCTGAATCTCTTTGTGTATCTCTTAATCATTCACATAAAACCATATCTACTGAATTATTTTTGTTTTATCCAGGCTTTTAAGAAAAATCATCACAGGCTAAATTATTTTATGCAACTAGAAGTGTCTGAAGGCTTGTCTGCTCTTCAAATGTAATTAATGCGCTAGCAGCTCATGTGGCCCCTTGTCTCAATGAACCAGCTTTGCAAGTCATGCTACTGCTGAGAAGGCTGCGTTGCTCCGACAAAGAGTCAGGTGCCAAAGTGTCCTTACAGATCACCCCTTGGCACTTCTACAAATCTGGACAACCAATAGTTTACATATGTTTTTTTTATTTTTCTAATTGGAAAATGTATTTCCCCTACATGTAGCCAAACAGTGCACAGCCAACGCTTGTACTGATGGCTTTTAGCAGCTTTAGCTTAGTATTTGAACCCTTATTTTTATGGATTTAGTGGGAAAGAAATAGATATGCACAATTCTAATGCATTCATGTTTTAGTGGGGCAATGCAAGAACTGTTTCTTTTTTGTAAAAACAGCTATGTTTTATGTGGGACTTGAATATTCATTCCTTGCATCTCTGTTGGAGCTCCATATATAACTCCGATGGTTTTTATAAGCTTGGAAAACTCTTACTGTCCAAGGTCACATTCTGTGTTGGTCACTCATGGCTGTGCAGTTGTTCTCCAGATCTGGTGCATTTTATAATCCCAAGCTACGTCTGCCTTGGCTGGAATCTGGCCAGCACAGGCAACACTAACTGTGCTGATACTGTAGTCTGACGTCACATGGTGCTAGCTTTATACCGGTACCTAACCGTGATAACCAGCAGGCTGAAAAATCAGTGCCTTATCAGTCCTCTTAGCCATAGATTTGTCTGACCGTGTCTTACCTCCAGTTGCAGTGCAGATCATCATCAGCAAAATCCTGTACTCAGCAATGTCTTTACCCACTTGCATGGGTCTGCAAAAGCTTGCTCGCCGCGGTTCCTTGGCAGTTCTGATTTTGAGTGATGAAAAACCATTGCCCAATTCATGAACTCTATAAACCCATGCATTTATATGATGTATATTTATGAGAACTGTTGTAGTCACACTTGATACTAATAATTTTCAAGGCAAATGATCCTTAGGATCATTGATTTATTTTTTTTCTTTTTGAGAGCACCACATTTGCATGAGGTACAATACATGACGAACCCCTGGTTTTCTAAGATTATGACAGTGATTTTCTTCTCTGTTTATTGTTCAAATAAGAACATGGACGTGAATAATTATCTTTCATCATTATTTCCTTGGTAGTGTAAAAAATGTACCTGGGCCAGGGGAGATTAGTACCGAAAGATTTATGGCCTTCAAAATAATACCGATGGGAATATAGGTTAGCTAAGTGATTCTCACTTGTTTTGGTGAGAACAGTGAGAACACTCAGCTGCTTTTGGTAACTGTGGGAGATGGAGAAACACAGCAGTAAATGAATGAGGTTTCCATCAGTAAAGAGGGAAAAATAGACTTTGTCTAACCTGAAATGGGTGCAGGAAGCAATGAGAAGGCATCTTCTTTAACAGGTCACCTTAGTGAGCAGAAGCGTGTGGTTTTCAGTCCTGACCTGGTGCCCATCAAAAATCAATGGGAGAAATTCAGATCTTGCATAACGGGACAAAATGCTCAGAATCTCAGGCTATAAAGACACATGTACTAGAAAGATACTAAAGCAATCAGAGGACCTACCCGTCCCTCTTGTGAGCAATTTTCACTTCTGAGAGCTGCAGCATCTCCCATTGGCATGCTGGCTCTTGTGCCCACGAGGAACTTGGCTCATTACATGGCACTGAGAGTTAATTAAGACCGGAGTTGAGTGTGTAAAGATATTTTACTTTTTTGTAGAGAAATCAGAAATAGAATCATAGAATGGTTTGGCTTGCAAAAGACCTTAAAGATCATCTAGTTCCAACCCCCC
>NW_010559836.1:21677-25310 GCF_000687285.1 Phaethon lepturus
CAGCAGGTCCGTGTCTCTCCTGTGCCGAGGGCTCCAGAGCTGGATGCGGCCCTGCAGGGGGGTCTCCCCGGAGCGGGGCAGAGGGGCAGAATCCCCTCCCTCACCCCGCTGGCCACGCGGCTTTGGGGGCAGCCCAGGACACGGTTGGCTTCTGGGCTGGGAGCGCACATTGCCATGTCATGTTGAGCTTATCAACCAACGCCCCCAAGTCCTTCTCGGCAGGGCTGCTCACAAACAATCCATTCTCTGCACAGCCTGTGTTTGTGCTTCGGATTGCCCCGACCCATGTGCAGGATCCTGCACTTGACCTCGTTGATCTTCATGATGTTTGCACGGGCCCACCTCTCCTGGTCCCTCTGGACGGCATCCCTTCCCTCCAGCGTGCTGACAGCACCACACATCTTGGCGTTGTTGGCCAACGTGCCGAGGGTGCACTCAGTCCCGCTGTCCACATGGGCAACAAGGGTGTTAAACAGCGCTGGTCCCGGTACAGGACCCTGAGGAATGCCACTTGTAAATAAAAAATTAACCCAACAGCAAGCAGAGCAGAATGGCCTTAAACAATTTATATAATTGTGTAAACATAATATATTACATGTAAGAAAAAAAAAGCTATAAAATTAAGATGCAGATTCTGTGTATTGCAAGAGAACTTGATAGTGTGTGAAATTAAAACTACAGGCAGTTAAATTATTGATAGAAAATCAAATAATACATTTTTGTCGTTATAAACCGCTTCACATTTAGATGTTTTATCTGTAAGAAATTCATTACCATATGCCTGAATACATTTGGTGGAAACAATTGAGACAACTTAAATTTCCTGTCTAGGCAAAATGTATCCTGCATATCTCAAACGATCTGAGAACTCCACCAGCGTTGTTCATCAGAAGTACAACTGCGTTAAAGTGAGCAGACTGTCACCACGCGGCATGTGTGTTCAGTGATTCTTGTAGCTCCCTCTTGTCGGAGGTCACACGGACTCTAAATCCACTTATTGCAAGTGAAAGAATGAAGCCTTTTCCAGCTTCTGACAGACAAACCATTTCTTCCTGCATCTTTGGGAGGTCAAGGGTTGATGGTGCTGATAGCACAGCTTGCAGTATAATAAACTTATGTTGTAAGCAGGCAAAACAGACCAAGCCCAGAAGAAATGGAGAACTTCTGTGTTGTTTTAGAGAGTGATCTACTGTAGGCTTTGCAGAAACAACCCATGACTGTGTCAAAAGGTTGAGATGAAATTTCAACCTCTGTCTTATAAGAGACTTCATAGCAGTGGTGGCATAGTACCAATAACAAGTAGGGATTTAGTTGTGATTTCTTTGATGAATACGATTGAACACAAAATCAAGAACTTCCGAAAAGAAATTCGGAAAATAAACCTATTGGCTATCACCCAAACAAACAAGCCAAAAAAGCTGAGATGGTTTTTCCTGAATCTCCCTCCCTTCCCTGATGCAAATCCCCTCTTGTCTCGTTTGGTACAAAGTTGAAGTCGTAACGCGCAAGGTGCTGCATGCACACACCGCGCGGGAACCTGGACGGTGGCATGGTTGCCCGCACTGCACGTGCAACGGCAAAACGCGCACTCGTGCAGAACAGATGCACGGTTGCACACATAGGGCTTGGGCAATGTAGCTTCGGAGTTTTTAGAAGCTGAGGGCTTAACAAGAAAAACTAAATAATGAGTGCAGCTCATGCACTGATGTAAATTTACATGAGGGAGATGGAGGTAAGTCTGCAAGCTACTCGCCCATTCCTCAGAAGCAGCCTGATGCCGATACGTTTTAAAAGGTTTGGCTGAATTTCTGTGTCCTTGTGCCAGCATAGCTTCTTCCAATAAAACCAGAAGTTTATCGCTTTTTTAAAAGGCTGGTGAGCCTTCCTAACATTATCTTGTCTAAACATGTCTAAACCCATGTGTTATTTCTAAATAATTTCTTATTTTTAATTGTGATTTAGCTATGATTTTCCCTGGGGCAGAAGAATATTGAGCAAACCTAAGGTAGTGTTCGGTGCAATATATCAGAGAAAAGATGTGCTCTGGTGGCATGCATTTCTAAGTACCGTCACTCCAGTGGTGCATTTTGGTGTAAGAATATAAGGATCGAGTTGAAAAATGGAGGGTATATATTATGTATTTGTGAAGGATCCTGACGAAACCCTAGGTGGAATCATTAGCTAAATTCAGCATCTGCCGCATTCAGAGTAGGCATGAGACACTCCTATGGATGCTCCTGTCGCCCTTCCTGAAAGTCAAGGAGCTTGCAAAGGGTCTTGTTTCTACTGGGTGTGCTGATCAGTAAGTGTCACGAGGCCTTGCATTCCCAGATAGTTTATAAATGTCCTTTTGAAAACACTTCTACACAACTCTCTTATAACCTTCAGAACACGCTAATTGTCACCATGTCAAACGACAAATCTATATAACCACTAAATAATTTCAACATCCCACAGTAAATGCACTAAAACGTTTCTTTCCAAAGTCACCTTAAATATCAGCATAAAACAACCGAATGAGTCTTTCAGTGGAATACCCACCTGCACTGCCGCCTTAAACAGCCCCGATACGTCAGAAATAAGGCAGCTCTGTCAAGCTGGTGTATTGAGGCTGGAAACTAAATACGTGCTGCGAGTATCCCGAATTTTTGACTTGTGCCCAATATTTTGGGTACAAATACAAATTGCTTTGGGAAGTCTTCCTGAGTCCATATCTGCCTGTATTTAAAAGCTACAGCAATCCTCTTGCAGCGGGAGCACGCGGCGCAGGAAAATAGCTAGGTAATGCTATCGGTGAGGCCTTAGATTCACGGACTTGAGAGCGAGAAAAAGGAAGACCCCTCGTTTCAGCAGGTTGATTTTGGAAAATGCGCGTTTCTGGGGAGGGAGCCATCATTAGCCACAAGACCGCCGAAAGCCCGAGGAGTCAGTGAATAGTACATTTAAGCAGGATTCGCAGCTGACGGCCATGCGTGAGGTTCATTAGTTTGGAAACTCTGCCCGTGTAAAGCTCAACACCCTTTTCCCACAGTTAAATTCATCTTGCCAGCACCTGAAGCTTGAATGGTGGGGTAAGGCTTTGTGTTACCAGGCTGGCAAATGAGGTGGTACTTATTTAAGAAATGTACGTACTGATTCCGTGTTACGGTATATCATATAGGATTTGGTATTAGCCTCTTGCTGTTACTATTCTTTAAACACTTTCTAGAGGTGAGATAATAACTTTTCTTTTATGTATGCCTGAAGAATCTGAAGCGCTGAGATAGTGATAGCCAGTATAACTTAATTTCAAAAGTAATTAATGAGGCTGCATTTTAATGAGCCTTTTTATACCGTGTTGTGAACTGGGCTGTTTCATGATGCCATTGTTCTCGGGCTGCTGGAGGGAAAAAAAGAAAGCAGAACCTGGGAAAATTAATTGAAAAATAGCAGCAGCCCAAATAAACAATCTATGCATCAGTTTGCATTTATTTTATCCTCACAGATATTTTTGAAGGAAAAGGACAATTCCTTCAAAGTCCTAGTGCAGAAAGGATTCATGAGGCTGTAAATTTTTGCCGTAGTCTTATAACTCATCAGCCTCCTTTTATTCTTTTGTGCTTTGGTATTCTCTTTCTCGCTTTCATGCAGGAA
>NW_010559836.1:25341-58976 GCF_000687285.1 Phaethon lepturus
AATGGTGTCTAAGCAGAAAGAACGGTGTCTATAATGAGTAAGCAAGGCTTTTTTTTTTTTGTGGGATAATTTTGTTTCTACATAAAATCATTTCAGAATATTAATGACCTTTTGTAACTCTTAGAATAGGGAAGACTCTGTGGGAGAAGAGTTTATGCAGCCTCAGGTTGAAATTCAATGAATATCATGAGTTTTGTCTGTTTAATGACTTACATGTAGGTTGTAAAAATAACATAAACGTATGGGCAATGTTTTTATCATAGTGAAAATCCAGGGGTTTCATTCCTATCATAGATTAGGGTATTGGCCAAAATGTAGAAAAATCTAGGTTTTGTCCCCCAAAGGAGTATAGATTTTAGAAGATCTTATGGAAATCCCTTTCTGGGTTTTCATGGCTTTTAATAGACAAAACTCAATCTAGCAGGCACTTATATTCTGGTTTGTATTTGGATGAAGTCAGAGTCTCTCAGTAAGGACTAGTCTGACATTATCCAGACTGGTGAAAACGTCACGACAACACGGACTCACCACTTCTGCTTGTGAGACCGAAAATGTGGAAGAACCGACAACCCCGGAGGCTGAGATAGCCTTGAACCTTACTCACAACTCCAACACTGGAACTGATTCACTTCTGCCTTTGAGGAATTCTGTATTTTCAAGTTAAAAGTTCCAAGTCTGGGAATAAATCAGAATGCATAAATTTGATCGTAGGAGCCCTGTGGAGTTTGAGGAGCCACAGCACCAGTCCGGATCCCTGTTTATAATCTGTTGGCAAAGGCAGAGCGGTGTGATTCAATTCGGCTCCTAATGACCGTCGACGCGCGTTCATTTGTAAAGCTTCGGTCGTTTGACCAGGGTCCTGAGGTGTAAGCTAGCCCGATTCCTTCGTGGCTGGACGGCTTTCCCTTTGGTGTGGTAAGTAATTGATGATACTTTGTTCCATGGAGTTGGCTTAATTAAGCGGACTTTAACAGCTGCTGATTTAACAGGGGGATTTCTCCTCTTCCTCCTCTTCCTCCTCCTCCGCAGAGGGGATGCTCGCTGCAACAAATGCTGCAGTAGTCATAGTTTTACTTATCGCCGGACCGTCAAAATCTCCAGCAGCTTAGTGCGTTCTGGCAAAAGCCTTCGTACAGTTAATGCTTAGTTTAAAAACATATTGATTAGAGCTTCGCAGTGCCGTTAATTTTGCTGTTTGCCACCTATGCTGTGATTTCCAGAGAGAAAGCTAAATGGTGTGCTGTCAAATTTGCCACTTCAGCAACGTGTTACTGTGTTTTAATGGCTCGAAAGGTGTCTAAACAGGGTCATGAATGGGAAACACAGCTTTGCAAGAGAAATATTGCAGTGAAATACCTCTGAATGGCAGCTTTTGCAGAGTGATCCGACGAGTTCTGCAAATCAGACCCTGCAAAGGAGCCATTTGTTATCAATCTGCTGAAGAACCGGCACTGTCTAAGGAGTAAACTCTAGCCTTGCAACTCCCACGTATACATCTGCCCTGCAAACCTGACAGCTCCGAGAGCTCAGTACCTTTCACTTCGGCAAATGCAGCCTGCGTGCATGTTTTGGAACTTTTTCTCCCGTGTATTTCTCATAGCTCTCAGAGGCTACGGAAGATTAACACAAAAAGAGCTTTCAGTCAAAACAGGTTTCTGAAGGAAACCGCTCCATGTAATAGCCTCCAGCAGCCTGTGAGAAAGGAACAAACAATCACCACCACAACAAATTGTATTTATTTAGCACCCATCACAACAAAGCTATCCCTGGGCACTCGACAAAACTTTCTTGTTTATAGTACAGAAAAGCTGAGGGATCTGAATATGAATTTATGTAAATCACCAGCTACATTTTGAAACAGCTGTTTGCATCAACTGTTCTGTTAAATTGGTCCCTCTTTTGAATTTTTTGCCTTTAAAAGAGGAAGCAGATCAGAGTTCTCTTTACCAGCTTTCCAACGTGTTTGGAGTTTGGTGATAGAAAGAGAACGAGTTTGAAGGATCTAGCCCTGGGACAGTATAACACAAGCTATTCTTCCTGCCCCGCTTTTAGCTATAATTTAAAAAAAATATGAGCATCACATTGCTCACAAACAACACGGTTTTTCCATCTGTCAGCCAGCCAGCCAAAATCTGTCAACATGATATTTGGAAACGCTCAGAAAAGCAACAATGACATTAAAGGCGGTTGGAGCACAGAGTGAGGGGAAGAAAAAAAAAGCTGGATGGCGAACATCCTTCCCCGCTGAAGCGCAGAGGGATTGTTACTGTATGAATGTCGGGGGGTAGGGACCATTGGGGAGCAGTCCGTTGTGATGAAGCCGTGTATATAGTCACGAACAGAAGGCATTAACCTGCCTCTTTTGCATCCCTACTGTAGCCATGCGTTTCCCTCCAGCAACCTTTCTCGTTACCGTGCGTTGCGGTAACAACGCATCGTCCTTGTTCGGTGTTTGAACTACTGCGGGAGCTCAGGCTCCTCCTGGTCAGAGGAACCGAAAGTCCTCTGTTCCCTTCTCTGCCACGTGGGCTTCAGCTCTGTGGTAATCGGGACTGTTCGGTCCACCGCTGCTCATCTGGACTTATCCAATTCTTCCTCCAGCACATTTTCCTGCAGGAGAGGAGAGGCTTGCTGGTGCTGTGTTAGCTTCTTTGGATCACCTTACCGGAAATTTTCCTTCCTCTTCTCCCAAGTAACTAGCAATAGGACAAGAGGAAATGGCTTCAAGTTGCGCCAGGGGAGGTTTAGATTGGATATTAGGAAAAATTTCTTCACTGAGAGGGTGGTCAGGCATTGGCACAGGCTGCCCAGGGAGGTGGTGGAGTCGCCATCTCTGGAAGTGTTCAAGAAACGTGTGGATGTGGCGCTTCAGGACATGGTCTAGGGAACACTGTGGCGCTGGATTAATGGTTGGACTTGATGATCTTGAAGGTCCTTTCCAACCTAGTGTTTCTGTGATTCTGTGATTCTGTGAATTGGAAGCATGAGACATTGGAGAATCCTCCTTTTAGACTGCAGGCACCTATCCCTGCTCTGCACAACGCATTTCTGCCAGTCTGCTCAACGTGGGGCTATTTCCTGAAGGCAAGGGAGGCAAATTTAACTGCAGGGTGCTTCTGAAGAGCCTCTGATTCTATGATTCCATCACTCATTCTCTGCCCTGATCAAAATGAATTGCCGGTGCTGTCATTAAGCACGAAATACAATTGGTGAGTCCATCGCAACCCAAATCTCTTGACAGAGAAGAGCCACTTTGGTAAGGTCCCTCGGGGTGAGACCACGGAGAGGAGGAGGGATGCGCGTCCCTGAGGCAACGCTAGGGAAGGGTGACAGAGAGCTCTGCCGGCACATGGAGACGGTGTTTCAAGTGAGATGGACTTACCACACTTCTGTTATACACATCGATAGACTCCCTATGCCTAAGGAACTAAGACAAACTAAGACACACAGGTGTGTACCCATGAATGTGGATATCAGGTTAGATGTTCTCTAGGTGTGCAGTTTGACTGTTAGGGCAGCGCACGATGTCCACTACGCCACGTCAAGGAAAGAACGGGGAAAAGATACTTCAAAGCAATTTTTCCTTCCTTCTGTAGTTTAGTCTAACCTTATCTCTCAAGAGCCGTTTCTGGTGAGGGCTGCACGTTCCTCTGCAATGAATGTGAAACTTGAAGGACAGCACAGAGGGATTTTTGTATAGACCAGGCTCAGACACATGTATAGCAATAAGCAAATAAGACTCAATTAGTGCACTTCAAAGAAGAAAATAGAGAAATGTTTGAATACTGCACTATAGTTGCCACTCCTGTGAATATCAACAGTAGATAAATAAAGCAACTTCTACTTACTTGGCTCAAGTGCCTTCTACACTGGAAAAATAAGGAAAAAAAAATCAGGAGCTAAAAAAAATAATGAGAATACCATTATTTCTTTCCTTCATGTAAATGACAAGGAACGGCATTCTGCACACAGGGGCAAATTGCAAGGTTGTTGAATTGAAGTATAATATTACTTATAAACAGCGCTATTCTGAGCTCCAGAGAATTATAGGGGGAATTTTTTTGGCAATATTTAACGGCTTAAAAAATATTTGATCTCTAGCTCAGGCTACTGTATGGGATAAATAGGAGAGCAGCCCTTCTGCTAAATGAGAGCGATGTTAAGATGTTATGGGCTCAGCATTGATTAGCTGCTTCTAATATTAACCACATTTATAATACTGGAGAGGAAATACAAATACAATTACATTTTTCTTCTGTTTTGGAAAGATTTTTAGCTTTGTGTTGCTACAACAGCTGGCTATTTTAATTCACTAGAGACCGCTCAGACATGTGAAAATTGTTTACACTTTGATTTGCTATAATGTACTTAATATTACAACAGTATCTCAGAGTATTGGTCATGGATCAGGACCAAAAGATCCAAGCGCTCTCAACATCCGAACAAATGTTTACAGTCTAAATACAGGAGCTAGCAGATGGGTAGATGCAGTTAGGAAATCATAGAAGAGCATGAGACAACACAAACACTAACGATCTCAATACACCAGTAGCATAACCACCACCATATTTTTAGTCTAGTGTTTTGAAAAAGTGAGTTTTCTTTTAATTTAAATATTTGTTATTCCGCCTAACTGTAAATCTTTTGCGTTCTGAACTTGATTTGTCTTGCTGGTGCTGCGGGAAGAGGAGTAAACAGATGCGCGCGTCTGTGCGGGTACAGTGCTGTTCCATAAAAAGCTCCATAAAACAAAACCGACTGAATATTACGTTGGCTTATTCTGTGATGGTGACTGTGCCAAAAATTGATGAATTCTGTTGTTATGCACTCATAAATCTCAGCAAATTAGGCTGAGAAACATTCTGAGCACGGTGCCATGCGTTCCCTTTTTCTCACCTCAGGTGGGAATGAGGAACCCAAGAGAACTTTGGCTAAATCATCCCCTCCACTTTCGATGCAGCTTGAGGTTTTTCTTTTTTTAAATCCAGTTCTCTGACAAACTCCACCAACAGCTTAACAAGGACTTTACCAAACCATATTTGAAGCCCCTTTGGGCTGGAGAAATAGTGTGAAGGCACTGCAGTGAGGACCGAGGTCTCTGACCCTTCTGTCCTAGTTTGGACACTAAGTGGGGCTACCATTGCTCAAATCAGGCGACTAGAGGCTGAGCTGCCCCTGGGCATACAGCAGCCTGGGGAGTTCAAAGGGACCTGTGAAGTCCTGCTCGTGCTGCCGGCCGAGGTGGGAAGCATCACGTCAAGGGCTTTGGAGCTGGGGCTGCTCCCGTCCAGGACGACAGACTTCCCCCGAATCCTGGCTGAGGGGTGGGAGAATGGCGCAGCCCAGACGTGGAAAAGCCAACTGCAGTCAGCTAAGAGCTAATCATTCTCTTTTTTCCCTCTCTTCCCTTCTAGCTGGTTCTTTCTGATTTGAGATGTTCATTGTGATTATTGACCTGTTTGTATATAGCCATAATGCCTCTGTGATGGGACTTATTATTCTGGGTTTAATAAGATTTTTACTAAAATTTCTTAAAATATGGATTCTCTGTATGTCTGTCTGACACAGACTCAGAGTCAATTTTAGTGTCCTTCCCCTTTGCTAACTTCATATTCTGAATTTAAAGTAGCTGTGAGTGTCATTTCTTTGATTTATTCAGTTAACCTCTAGCTTAATAAATCTTTATTATTCCTCTTGTTGTCCTGTTTTTCAGTATTAAATGGTTTTATATGTCCTCCTGAGGTTTTCTGAGGAAAGCTGTATATCTTCATAACTTCATGTTGCATATTAAACCTGTAAAACTCCAAGTCCCTTAATTTTCCGTTTTTTGCCAAATGCCGTTATTCACTTAACTAAACCACATTAGTATTTTATGATGGTGAATCCTCTTGAACTTCAGTTGTCTCTCTTTATGTATAGGCATAAACATAAACCTCTCTTTGCAATGATAGTAGTGACTTCATAGCTTAATTTTTGTGCTTTGTCCTTTCCTTTCTAGCAAAGACCTAAGTAGGACTGAGAAACCACCAGCCAAACAGTATCTACAGGAATTTTGTGCCACCCAGCAGTATTTAATCCAGACAATATCCCCTGCAGTGAGGTTCTATAGGTCTGCTCAAAAAAATTGCTGCTCAGCAGGCATGGATTTCTGTTTAACATTATGGGATGGGTTCTTAGTGGATGTACACAGGGGTAGTCACCGATGTTGATGGAAGCAGACCGGAGGACAGCGGCTGGGGTGTTGTTCTATAGACCCGAAGGTTTTAAGAGGCATTCTCGAGCATCCCATTGTATTATTTCCTACTAAACTTTCTATTTTTCAGCGGCTGAAATGTATACGACTTCAGCTGGAAGCTTTTCACGGTTTTATGTCCCTAAAGCTTCTTCTGTAAGTGCTGCCGCATAATGCCAAGGGAGGACAGTGGCTGGAGCCCATTAGCTGTGGCTGATCACCTCTCCGAAGAGATGAAATCCCGCTTTCTGCCAAGCTGACTCATCCTTTGTCATGAGACTGCTTCTGAGAAGTAGCAGTCTTTCAGGGGACAAAGGAGGAGGATATAAAAAGAACATTTAAGGTAAAAATCAAAACCATCTGGCTACAGCTACAATCTTCTGTTATTTTAAGAAATAGAAAAAGCCTAAAGGATATTGCGTTTCACCTCAGATTGTTCCCTTTTTTAGAAGTCTAACGTTAGCCGTATTTTACTTTCAAGACAGCATTTTGTGAAGATGTCTGTTCTGTTCACTGGTTCTTAGTTATTTTTCCCGACTGATTCTTTGACCTCCCTTTCTCCTTACCTATCCATCAGCTGACATTTAGATGCGCACAGATTTTATTCACCATTAGCAGCGATTCGTATCTTCAGCCGACGAACTATTTCCATAGGAATAAACAAGAATTTTGCCACATTTAGGTTCAAAGAAATGGTCTTTTGGTTTCTAAACTTATGCCAGAGGTATTTATTTAAACATCATGAATGATTTCGTTTTCTCTGTTTGTGGCACTGTAGTTCTTGAAAAACCTTCTCATAGTACAGAATTTCTTTTTCCTCTTATATTATACCCTAAGCTATTATTCAAGTTTTGCACATTACCACTGCTTTCTTCATTCTTCTTTTGCTTTTACAGAACTGTCCCTAAGGATTTTTGCTGCAACACAAAACTTCTCACTTTTTTTTTTTAAATTAACAAAGTATTATTTAAATGTGGCTTAGTGAGACACGTGATGTAGAGATCAATGTAGTAGATTTATAAAGGCTGCCATTGAATTTTAATTCAATGTTATAATAAATCCATCAACTTATACACAAAGATTTGCAATATAAATGCAGTAGAATTTGATTAATCTGGTCAGATGAATCTCAGAGGGTTTCAGATTTTGTGAAGTCTCTTGGCTTAATTCAGTAAAACTGCTGAAGTGCTTGGGGCTGAGTAAGTTTGTACCAAATGAGATCTTTCTCTTTTTTATTTTCAAAAAAAATTCTGTTTTAAATCAAACCTGGTACGATTTTTTTTTTACTTTAGCAAAAGACAGAACCATGCTCTGTAAGTTTGTTATTACTCATTACATTTCTGTGGCATCACTGGTGTGTTCAGTGTCCTTAACAGCTTTCAAACTAAGGACCTAAACCCACAGCAGGAGATCACCAAGCCATTAAGGAACTTTCTCCATGGATCTGAGTGCAAGTTCAGATACAAAATAGAGATCACAGTAGCAGGAGAAACACAAGATATGAAAGGATTGTACAAGCAGGAGACGGCTCAAGGGATCCATCGCAGTAAAATGGAAACAGGGCATGGAAGAACCTTTTCCACCCACAGATGCACTTTGCAGGCTAGCCAACAAGCTCTTTAAACAGTGACAGGTAATTTCAGGTTGCATTCTCCTCTCAGCCCTGAGTGACTGAAAGTCAAGAGAAAGATTCCTATAGCCTTTGCAAAACAAGTCCCAGGTAAGCCTTTTCAAACCAAGATCACTGATAGCTCTTGGCCGATTCATGTTTCGCGTTTAGTTTTTCATTGTCCTTTACTCTTTTTCTCATCTCTCTTTTTCCACTTTTTTTAATTCATCATTTTCTACTCCAATATCTTTGCTCAACGTTGAGCCTTTCCCTAGCATAATGGGAACCTAGCTGATTGCAGTGGGGACTTAGTTCTTCAAACTCCTTTGTACTTGGAGGAATTTGAAATTATGCCACGCACACTTTCTTCCTGCCCTTGCTGGCGTTGTATCACTGCCAGGAGGTACTTGATGTTACCCTGATGCACAGGAGTCACCATTCAAAAATCATTTACACTGGCTTCTAAACATCTCAGCACTTCTTAGATCAAGAGGAGGAAATAATTGCAGCATCTTGCATTCTGTGGTGGTGCAACTCGTGGTGAATGTTGACATTTTAATGGCAGGCATCATAATTTCAGACAGAACAAAAATGAAAATAGGAAAGGTCTATGGCTCTCGCTTAATGAGGTCATGAATTTTCTTTCTCCAGAATGTTTGGCTAGTAATTTCACTAAAGAAAAATAAAGGCGCTTTAGACTTTGACTAACATCTAACATCAAGAGAAAAAACACAGTATTCATTAGTGCGTAGTACTAATTACAACTTATTAATAATTTGTGCCTCCCCAAACAAATATACAATGTTTCCTGCCTGAAATCTTATACACTCAAAGACTGATCTAATTTACACTTTCAGTTTAAAGCGAGCCACAAGGAAGGGAAGAGTAGGCCTGATGTGAAAACAATAGTTACACAAACTAACCTATACGGTGCTGCAGTCAGTTTGTGTACGTTGCTTGGGCCATGATGTAAATAAATAAAACTCCCTTTCATTAAAAAAAAACCCCAAGCCTTCCCACTTTAATCAGTTCAAACTATGTTTAAAAAAAAACTATTTTTTTTTTTAGGAATTTGAAATAGAAAAACTCAGATATTTTTTCCGTGGATGGTCTAACTGTGGGAGATAGATAGATAACACCGGAATCAAAGAATCAGATACCGTAAGAGGGACCAGAGAGGTTGTGGGATGTTTCGCTTTGAAGACCATTAAAGTTCTCCTGCATGAGGCCCTGAGCAACCTGAGCTAATTGGCCCTGCTTTGAGTACAACTCTGATTGATTCTAATCTCAGAATACCTTCGGCTGGAAGAGACTCCCGGACTTCGTCTGGTCCAACGCCGTGCTCAGATCAGAGCCAGGCTTAAAACTAATCATATTGCTCTGGAGCTTGTCTACCTGAGTTTTCAAAATTTCCAAGGGTGGAAATCCCATCCTTGCAAACAGGCACGTGATTAACAGAAACTCTACATAAATGGGCCGTGTGAGATTATTTGTTTCCACCCACCAGACAGACGTAATGCCGATAGGCACACAGAGGCAAGCAGTCACCACAAGCTATTCTTCGTTGCCTTCAAAGACTCCCATCAAATACTGTACCCTCTCGCAACAAGCATTACATAAGTTCATTTATTATTTGCCAAGAAACAGCAACAAGCGAGGTACTTAGCTAATTAGACATTTCTGTCTTTTGCTTTTGACATTTACATCAACTTGAAATTTTGCAGACTAGATTACTGAAAGAATTTTAAATGAATATTGCAATGATTAAGCATTGAAGATGAATACTAATGCATTTCAAACTGGGTTAGTGCTGTAATGAGTTTCACATATCTAGTTTTAAAGTGGACTAATTAACAATTGAGAGTCTCGTGTGAAGCTTATTTATACCTGTGCTGAAAAAAAATAAAATATATATGTGTACCCCAGTCCCCCACCTCCCCAGTTCTGGAGAGGCAAAGTTCACAGCCTGGTGCTCGGCAGGGTGTAGCTTCTGAAGTTTTCCACCTTCCCCATAGTCAGGTATTTTCTCCTTTTCAGGCATCCGCTGGGAAGTCCAGATCCTTCCCCAGTCCCGTTTCCCAAGACATGTATATCCTAAGTCACGGGTAGTAGGTAGTGAGAGCATTTAAACAGTTTATTGCAATGTGTGGTTTCTGGCCACATCCAGAAAATCACCTGGGTACCAGCTGGATACTCAGCCCCCCCAAATCTGGATCCTTGTGGCTGTCACGTAGCCATGGAAACATCTGTGCTCACCTTCACTGGGTCCTTTAGAGGCAAGCTTACCATTTTCCTTTGCACTTGCAGGATAATGAACATTTTTCTTTTCCTCCTTCCCCCCCGCCAGCCCCGCTGCTTCTTCAGTTCAAATAGAGCAGAAAGGGGTAGGAGCGATATTCCCTTTGGACTACAACATCTCTGACAGGTGAAAATTGCTGTATCCCAAGGGGGATTAGCACAGCATTAACTTACTTGTCAAATACAAATGTCAGGTTAATTTTGTCCCTATCTTGATATTCAGAAAATATAAGCTTTTATTCTAAGATCACAAGAAGGGTTCCTCTGTGCATATTTTAATTACAGTGGAAATGGATCTGTCTATCTGTAGATCCTGGAGTGCATGCGTGTGTATGAGAGACTTTTAAATGAGTATCTTCTATTCATCATTTTTATTTACAGGCTTTAAGGCTTGAAAGGACCACAGGGATCAGCTCCTAGACTAACTGTTCAGAAAACTCAGGCCAAAAAACTTCACCAAATAATTTTCTCATCAAGCCTGTAAGTAGATAGGATGATCCAACCATTGCAGCGTTTTATTAGCACACGTACAGCTGCCCAGAAGCTAATGATGAGGGAAGAGGTAACGTATCGCTCTCGTCCGTGCTAAGGGAAATACTGAAGGATAAGAAACTCATAAATGCTGAGTTAAAAAGTAAGCAGAGTAAAAGTGTTGTAAAGTTTTTTCAATACTAGAAGGCTAAGATTTGTGACATGGGTAAAGAAATGTCGTTCAAAAAAAAGCACTACGTTTGTTGTCTAAACCCATTGTTTCTGCCTGTGGTAGGAAAGAGCTGAAAGTGTGTATATCATCAAAAAACAACTTAGTGCCACTTGGGCTCTAGTCGTCTAATTCACCCTCATCCCCTTCAACTTATAGAAGGTCTCTATGACTCGTCTTCAACTCATCTACTCAGAATTAGGTTGCAATTTGATTTTGACCTGTGAAGTTACAATTAAATCAGACATCTACTGGTGCAGATCCCTTAGAAAGGCTGAAAATAGTAACAGCAAGAAATTTCAGGAAGTTTTATACCTCAGTAGTGGATTAGTCTGCTGAATTATTTACTCTCAAAGAAGGCTGTTGCTCAGCAAAACTTGCTGAGGGACATTCATTTCAATTAATCATTTATAATCAAAACAGTTTGTCTTCAAAGGGAAGGAGTCGATATTGTCAATATTGTTAGCCACCCCTCTTTGGTGCTTGGGCACTAATGGCTTGATGCTTTCTGGTACGGTCTGGCTCCCTGACAGAAGGTGCTCAGCACTTCCCGGGAACGGCTGAGCATCCTATAGAATTGGACCCGCTGTCCCCCAGACAGCACTGGTTACTTCTTGATAAATGGAGTTATAAACAAAATAATCAGAAAAGGTTTTCAAAATCAAATGTTTTTTTCCCCTTGTTTCCTGAACAGTCTTAAAAAGCTGTTCTTTAAGATTGGCAAGGATGATGCTCACAAGGATAAACTTCCCAGGTCAGACTTCAGCAGGCATAAATCAGTTCTGAAGGAGCTGTACATTGGTCCGAGGCTATGGATCCTTCCTCTTGTAGACACTTAGCCAAACACGCAGTGGATTGATATTGTTTGTTAGAGTCAGCCAAACCCAAGAGATACAGTCAAAACTAGAACACAGGCGACAAATTTCCTATTTATGACCTGGAGAGTCCGCGGCTCTACTTGCATTGTCCTTCGCGGTGTTGGCATCCTCTCACGCATCCCAGGATTTCAGCGCAGGGTTAAGCTGGGTAGAGTCTTTTGGGCTGGCAAGATTTGGGTGTACGTTGAGGGGCATTCAAGAGCGTGTCACATCCAACAGTGCGATAGCTGGTCCTTCTCTTGAGCTGGTGGCAGGGTGTAGCAGGGCTGGTGACTCCCTCAGTAGCTTGCGGTTGGGGGTCAGGATCAGGCCCGGGGAGAAGCAGGGTCAAGCACAGCCTGGGATGGTCAGGAAGGACCATGGGCTCCTGAATGAATGACGGGTCACGATGCATGAATGACGGTATCTGGGAGAGAAATACCGCAGAGACACGCTCCGGGGCATTGGAGAGGATGTGAAACTGCAGAACAGAGACTTGGGGAAAGCAAGCACAGCCCTGTATGGCTGTAATGCCCAAGCCCACACCACACCGCTTTCCTTACGTGAATACCACCAAGTCTGAAAACAACATTTACTAGTATGAGTCCACATCTTACCGTATTTTCTCAAAATTCACTTACATATGGCTTTTGTACCTGACTTTTGTTATAAATTTACTTGAATTTTTATACTGAAATATTTGTTTACTAATCATAGTTTTTCATGGTTTGATTATTTATGTGCACACATATAAAACCCATAAAAATACTGTCTGGAATGATACTGTATATGTGCAATATATAAATCTCTCTATATAATGTATATAGACTTGGTCCCTTCCAACCCAAACCCCTCTATGATTCTATATAATCTAAAGCATTAAGGGTGATAAGCTACATTTAATTTACTACCTTAGTAGGCAGTGACTTTGAGTGTGAAAAGAAAGTTTTCACGACATCAGGAGAAAAGAAATAAAGTTAAATGGGGAGAAAATGCGATCTTAGATAAACCCTGAATATTTTCTCCTGTATCCTGTGATTCATTCCAAGTAAAGCGAAGGGCTTTTGAGCCTTCTGCAGTTGGAGGGGCTGCTGCTGGCTGGCGTACGTGCAGCTGGGTATGTGCAACAAGCAGGTGCATCGTTGGTGGCTGTTAGTAAGCGGAGAAGTGCCAGAAGTTCTGCAGATGCTCTCACTGGATTTGTAAAACGGTGCTCGGAGGGCTGGAAGGGAAGGGGGGAAGAGAACTTTCCCAAGAGCCTGCTGGCAGTGGTTTGGTTTTACAAGATCACGCAAGGAAAAAGGGCTGGACATGGTCATCAACGGAGGGAACGAACGCAACTGAGGTTCAGGAGCCAGCTAGCAGTGTTTGCAGTTGGTTAATCATTTCTGTTTCACAGAGGTCAAGAAGAGAGTGGGGTCCTCGGATAAATTTTGCCGCCTTTGTAAAAATTCCTCCAAAATCTTTACCAAGAATTGAACATTTCTCTTGGGAAAATGGAAATGAAAATGTCTAGTAGTCAGCTGACGTGAAAGGCAGTATTTTCCTCTGTCATTCTAAATCCAGTTGATCCTTATTTGAGTTAGATTTATGTAACATTCACCTTTTCCTGTCCCTCATTGTCATTATCTCTCAATGTCCTCTTCAGGTGTCTTCCACAGCTGGATTCCCATGTCCAGTCTCTTGGCAGCGGAGCCTTTTCTGCACTTGACCCACTCTAGCACGTCAAGAGAGATCTGCAGCTCAGGTGTTTGCTCAGAGACAGGCTAAGGGCCCGGAGGGTACATCGCGCTCCTGAGCGCTCCGGAGGGACCAGGGCAAGGCAGGAGGGTGTGACATAATGCTAGATCAAACTGAAAAACACATGATAAGTCAGGACTGTAACAGCATTCTTACCAGTTGAGAAAGTTTAAAGAAAATGCCTAGAGGTTTCCAAATTTCAAGTTTTGGCTTTCAGCCTTAGAACAACAAAAAGTGTTTGAGATTCTTGCAAAAAATATACATTCCCTATCAAAAGGAAACATTTTCCTGACAAATTAATTCAGTTAATAAATCAGTTCAGTTTCAACAAAGTAGTTCTACCAATCTAAACGATTGTTTTAATTATACAAGCACAGAGCTCACTGTAAGAATCGTTCTTTCCTCCCTTATCTAGCATATGTCTTTGTGTATGATCAAGAGATTTGTCATTTACTTTTTCCATGAAACTAGCTCTATATGTCAATTAACATACTTTAGCTTTGTTCTTCTATCTCTTTTATATCTAAGAACAGGAGATATATCAAATTAGAAAGTAAATAGAGATTGCTTCCTCTTGCACTGTGCATGCGTACATTATGTGTCGAAGATAAATATATCAGGGACATTCAACATTCATTAATTCTGTCCTACAAGGTAACCAGAATAGCTTTTCCCCTAAAATGAGGTCACGTTCTAATAAAATAATTCACCATTTTTAGTTGTATATTACAATAAGTCATCTGAAATCAACTGTAGGCCATTTGTCAGATCCTTATAAATGAAGATAAATGATGAAAAGAAAAACTGCAAAAAAAGTCCTGACTGTTATCTGAAACACTATTAAAATATTATTAGCAGAATTACTTAATTGATGGAGATACATCAATTAATGAAATCATTCTGGTTGTCCAACTGCTGCAATGAGCAAAATAGAATGAAACCGTCTATTTGGAGCTCTAACTGACCAGCACACGCATCCAAGTATAAGATGGAAGGAAGGCAGAAATACAAGAAGGATAGGCTGTGGAGAAGGGAGAATGCCAGCAAAAAGTTGGCTCAGGATAGTTTTATCTTTAGGTTTGCTTGAGCAACACAGTTTTAAAATAGTCATTTTCATGGTAGGTGCTTGTATTCTGAATCCCTGCCTAAAGAATGCATCGCGGTTAGTTTAATGTTTGTCAGAGCGTTTAAATAGGTCGTCTTAAATGGCGACTGCAGACGTGGACTTCTAGAATAATAACAGTGGTCTCTAAAGATTATTATAATAATCAGTTCATTAGGCATTGTTATCAGAAGTGGTTGCTATTGCCATTATTAACACCATTATCCTTTTCCAGTCACGGTGTGCAGCCCAGTATCACTGCCTGTCACTCAGGCCGGTAACCCAGCATCGTCTTCGTGATCTGCAGCTCCTCGCGTCCAGGATGGGTCTAAATCCTGCCAATTCTTTCTGCACAACAGCTCCCAGATCCTTGTTCAGACCATCTTCATCCTGTACCTCGATCACTGAGGGACCCTGCTTTTATTCAGGCCCGTTCCGAACGATGTCGCAAAGAGCATCTGAACCGCGTCACGACGCTGGCTTTGTCCCGCGGGAGCGCGGGGGAGGGGGCCTGCGGGTGTATCTCCACGCCCGCCGGTGGCCAGCCCAAGCGTCTCAATCGCTGGGGATATAAATACCAGAGGAGGAGGAAATGATTTCAGCTGGAAGCTAATTCTGGCATAGGATCAAATGGATGTGAATTAGTTATGAAAGACTGGAAATGAGATGGTTTCTAACCACGCGAGGTGTAAAGTTCTGGAACAAGGCTTCACAGACGTTACCGGGGAAAAATATTTTATGCCGGAGGTTCTGATGTTTGTGGCAGCAGTGCTGAGAGAGCTTTCCTAGAGACAGAAAACGAAGCTTGTGATCTGCATAATCTGGCAGCAGATTCACTGCCATCTTTATTTAAAGATCCAGTTGTTGGTTGTTTGTACATCATTCCAGTTCTGTTAATCATACGCTGCAGGGCTTGGTCTGGCCTCCTGCAGAAGCTGGACAGAACATTTAGCCGTACTCATACTTTCTTTGACCTGTGAAATGGGGAGATTGAAGAGGAGAGAAGGGGGTTGTCTGTGACTCAGTGGAGAGTGGTCACACCTGGAGATAGAAGGTATGTCAGGGGTGCACCACAGCTCCTCGTGGTATTAATATCCCTGGTACTGGTATGGTTGGGGTGACTCGCTTCCTTGCTTAAGGTATAGCCAACTGCTCAATCTGAGACCAGGAAAGGGACAGTTTGGAAATCATAGTGTAGGATTTTCTGTCATCTGCTGAAGCATGGGGAATGGTCCGTGCCCAAGACGCATTCCGAGTGTTTTATTTCGTAAGTTTCCTACTATGCAAAGAAGTAATTTCCATTGACATACCAATAATTTCCATTGATCTTTCCTCCTGTGGCAAGTCGCAGTTGTGCTTGTTTGTGGGGTTTGTCTTTTTTTTCGTTTGTTTGTTTATTTATTTATTTTCTTCTATGGTTCATCATTTGTTATATGTTGTTGAGATAAACATTAAGGAAGAAGTCTTCACAGTGAGGCTTATCAAACACTGGAATAGGGGCCCAGAGAGGTTATGAAATCTCCACCCTTGGGCATGTTCAAAACTGTTTTTCCTAAGCAACCTGATTTAACTTTCAAGTCGGCCCTGCTTGGAGCAGAGGATCCAATACCAAATGATCCTCAGAGGTCCTTCCAACTTAAAATATTCTGTGATTCTGTTCGAGCTGCAGAATATGTAAACTGTTGTGGACCGGCATGTGTGATGTGGACATATTATTAACACCCATGAACTATGTGACCTTTGCTGGTAGCTGTCAAGTCCAGAACTTGCAAATCCAGCGGTTCCTTCCTTCTATATTCCTATATGCCTCTCATTCATTTATGAGATCTCACTTCCTCTGCAGTGTAGGTTGTCAAGTCCACCACCGTATAGCGTACCCTTTCTGTTCATTAAATACATGAGCAAAACTTTTCAAATGAGAGCTTTACAATGAGAGCAACAAGTATCAGATGACAAATAACACGCTTATAATATGTATTTGACCTAAGATTCGCAACAAGAAGAAAATTTTTCATGAATAGCAAATAAGGTTATACTATTCATCAAAGAGGTGGAGTTCCACATTTCTGTTTGATAAAATATTTGGATATCAAATTGAAACTATAATGCCTAAGGGCATATTTTTGGAAAATTTTGATCAGTTCTAGCACTTAAGACCTATAAAATATTATCTGTTGACCAGGCACTGGGGCTTGTCAATGGATTTCTGCATGATGAAAAGTGGTGCATGTGATCAAAACCAGAACATTTTTCTGAGTTATTCAAATTCAGATTTTCCCCTAAGGCTTCTGGATTCCCCCTGAAGTGTGGGAATTAAGATGCACTCTTACAACTGAACAAGATTGATACTGACAACGTAATGTAGGTTTGATTTCAACTTCATACCAGTTATACCATTTTAGACAAAGATTTCCAAAGAAATCTAAAACTTAGGATCCTAAAAATCCCCAGACTTTCATCAGAATTTGTATCTGTAATATTTTGAAAATCTCAGCTTAAAACATTGTTTCTAAACTTGCCTTAAAACAGAGCCTATGCAGTTCATTAAATAAATAATTAAAGAGAAAAATTGTTCGTCATTTCAGAACCATGGTTTTAATTTTGTTTTATAAAAGGGAGGACTTGGCAAAATTGTTTTTCCAACTTTCTGTCTCTGATTGTCTTTAGTGCGTGGGAATATTATGCTTCCTAATGATACATGTTATCTGATTTACTGTCCCGGCCTTTAATTCTGGGGCAGTGCTCGTATTTTCAACAAATGCAGCAGAAAAATCATCTTACCGTAGAATCTTCTCAGCCAAGTTGCCTGAAGGTCACCTTGAACAATACTAAAGGAGCTCTCTCTTCTTCTTGTTAAGGTCTTTGCTGAAATAATCACAGTCCCAGTTGTCCCTTCCTTGAAAAAACCACCTTAGGGAAGATTCGTTGAGACAACATTGCTGTGAACTTCTCCTTTTTATTGTCATTCTGATGAGAGGAGAACACTGGACTTCTAACACAAAGGTCACAATGTCTTTCACTAATAGCTATGATAAATTAAACTAGACTAGTGAAACTTGAAGAAATTCATACTCACACCCTACTGTCTATATTAGTTCTGAAAGCTTTGATAGAAATGGAGGCAAAGAAGCTCAAACATAGCTTTGCTATAGCTAGAAGTTGATCTTCAAATGTTGTTTAAGGTCCAAAGGTAAGGGTGTCACCAAGAGAATATTGAGAATGACTGCCTTAAATTTGCTTCTTTTTTCTTAAGTGCATCAGGTTGACAAAGTGCACTTCTCCCTCTCTATGTTCTTGCATGATGGACTCCAACCAGAACCTTCTCTGACTCCCACCAGGAACCGTGGAGTGTGCCTCATAAGATGTTTTCATGGAAACAAGACACCTCTCTCTTCCTTCCCTCACCAAAGCCAGAGCTTGGCCTGTATTTCAAAAGTGTGAGGAACAAGTACCTAGTCAGATGGGCGGGCTTCCTCCAGCCAGCTTGGAATTCCTGACTTATACAGTCACAGCTATTTGTATGAAAATTATGTCCTTGCTGTCAACAGCCATAAATACGAACGAGGTCACTTAGACTGGGACATCCTAAATAATATTGAAAACCCTTATTGGTGGCAGTGTTTTCTTGCTGATTCACTGATCTCTGTATGGTTCTTTGCTTTGAGTGTCCCATTTGTGCTGAATTAGATGAGTTCAGGGGCACTTGAGGATATCGAGTGGAAATATGTTCTTGCAGGAAATGGGGGAGGTGTGAGGGATACAGAACCTGTTAAGGTGCAAAGCATGCTAGAGTTGTTCATTGCTGAACGTGTCCAGTAGCAAAACCTGCGATATCACCATTAGGAAGCAACATCTGATTCTTCATACAGATGTCATGCCCGTGCTGTTGTGGAACATGACAGTAGAATACCAAATCCATCCAGGACATTGCAGGACACAGTAAAACGGGACAAGATCAAGCGTTGGTATATGAGGTGACAGAAAATCTTGTATGCGATGACATTTTTCTTAATGTATGCTTGGGGGAAAGATTGAAACATTTTTCCACATCCCTATTTAGTAAACAGCTAGAGGCAGATGAACCTGCTACTGTCTCGCAGTGCTGTTCCTTGCCATTGAATGAAGGATACGCGATGAGACAGAGATTGCCTGTATGGGTTCCATGCACGCATTTTCCATTGTGTCTGTGCTTAGGAACAGCAGAGAGGAAACACAGATGACAGACTATCCTTTCACAATGAGGTAATGGAGGTGAGTAATGTATATACATCAAAAACCTGTCTTGAATATGCCTGGGATACTACAGACATAAGTTAGGGACTTCTGGTGTCTCGGTTCAGCTTCTTAGCCAAACCACAATTCTGAAAATCCTGTGGGGACAGAATTTGCTGTGGATCTTTAAGCCTTTCTTGAATTTCTGTATTTAGATCGGGCCTTTTATTATTTTTCTATCATGATTTTGTTTCTTAGGCAAAAATGGGCAGATGGATACAAACTGAAAAACTAGGACTTGAAGTAAGAAGGCAGTCTTTAACTCAACAGAATTTTGTCATGCACAGCTAATTGTATGCACAGTTATGCACATAGCAATCAATATTTAAGAACTGCATTGCCAGGACAATCAGGCCGCTGGAAGCTTTTGCCATGTAAACACAAAGATAGCTGAAGCAAATCAGCTACATTTGTGAAAGGTATGCACATAAATTAGGGATACGTAGGAGAAGGGAACCCTTTCATTAGACCAACGAGTGTAGTATGGTGTTCAAACACAGAAAGCACACACACTGCACAGACACTATATGAATGTAGTATGTCTAAACTGTATCTAAACTAAAGCATCAGTTGTCACTAAAACCTGAGGCTTATACCTATACGTTCTGCCCTCGAGCCTCCCAGCGCCCTTATAGACAGACTGTGGGACAGCCGTGCACTTTGTACGGAAGAGGGAGAGTGAGTTTGGGGCTGCCTAAGCACATTGCCTACGTAAGATTCCGCTGGGCCAGGTGGGATGCACTTGAAGGTGCCAAGGGGTCTGGCTAATACGGCCGTTAAGCCTCTGCCTGAAACCACATGGTGGCTGGGAGACCTTTCTGGCTGGAAAAAGGCAAAAATCAAACCCATCTTCAAGAAGGGCAAGAAGAAGATCTGGGGAGGTACAGGCCTTGCCAGCTTATCCTCGGTCCCTGGGACGGCTGTAGAGAAAATCCTCCCGGGTGATTTTCAAAGTACCTGGAGGACAGGAAAAGGATTGGGAAGAGGTTGTTTCTGACTGCTTGCTATGGTGAGCCGACTGCCTCTGTGAATAAGGGAAGAGCAGCTTGTTATGGACACCTTGACTTCAGCAAAGTGTTCAGCACCATTTGCCGTAGTATCCTTATAGCCAAATTGGTGAGATATGGACAGAAATATTTATGGACAGTGGATTAACTGGATTAGGTAATCAATCCTTAGTTCATTTGCCTCAGCTTTACTGTGTGTTCTTGTGTACCTTTGTGCCTTCATCCATATTAGCAAATACCAGCTGTCATCAGCCTGTGCTGGGATGCAAGTTCTGAGTGCTAAGGGGAAGTTTCATTTTTTAAATTGACCAAACATTCACTTCTTTTTTTCTGTTTCAGTGATTGTTTTGCACTAGAATGTGCGTAGAGATTCATATTTCATTCTTACTTTGTCCAAGACAATTCGGAGTCTCCAGACCTGACTGGCATGCCAAGCAATCCCTGCTGCCCTCCGCAGCAGTGCCTAGAAAGAGAATTCCCCAATGCGAGGCTACTGCCGCTTTCTTGACCTATGTTTGTTCATTCCTTCTCAATATGTCACCCAAGAAGACCATGGCTTCTATTGTCATAGGGCACATCGTATATATTCAAAAGAAGGCTGGGATCACAGTAAAACACCAGAGACTACAAAGTCTTTTATGGCTCCTGAATAAAGATTAAGCGGTGCAGTCACAGAAGGTTAGTACCTCTGCAGTCATGGGACTGTAGCAGAATGCAGAACCACTGTTTTTAAATATTACTACTGGAATGGAATCAAATCAGATGTTTGACTTTCAACAAGAAAAAAAAATCCTAGTTTAAAGTCTTTTCAGTATTTAATTTATGTCGCCTCCCCCTTTTCTTGTACTGCTTGCTAGTTTTTTCAGGTCTTACCTTTTTAGTTAAAATCTTTTTTTTTCAGCCAACAGCACCCTGGCCTGTACCAGCAATGGTGTGGCCAGCAGGAGCAGGGCAGGGATCGTGCCCCGGGACTCGGCACTGGTGAGGCCGCACCTCGAATCCTGTGTCCAGTTTTGGGCCCCTCACTACAAGAAGGACGTTGAGGTGCTGGAGCGTGTCCAGAGAAGGGCAACGGAGCTGGGGAGGGGTCTGGAGCACAAGTCTGATGAGGAGCGGCTGAGGGAACTGGGGGTGTTCAGTCTGGAGAAGAGGAGGCTGAGGGGAGCCCTCATCGCTCTCTACAGCTACCTGAAAGGGGGTTGTGGTGAGGTGGGGGTTGGTCTCTTCTCCCAAGTAACCAGCGACAGGACGAGAGGAAATGGCCTCAAGTTGTGCCAGGGGAAGTTTAGATTGGATATTAGGGAAAATTTCTTCACTGAGAGAGTGGTCAGGCATTGGCACAGGCTGCCCAGGGAGGTGGTGGAGTCACCATCTCTGGAAGTGTTCAAAAAATGTGTGGACGTGGAGCTTTGGGACATGGTTTAGGGGACATCGTGGTGTTGGGTTAATGGTTGAGCTTGATGATCTTGAATGTCTTTTCCAACCTTAATGATTCTGTGATTCTTGTTTGTTTGTTTGTTTTTTCTTTCCCTGGGACAAATTCTCTCTGTCTTATGTCACTGTGCCTTCAGAGTAAGTCAGGAAGACTCATTCTGGATTTAGACTAATTTAAAACTAAATGTTAGCCTAAGGGAGAGACTAGATTCAGATGAATGCCATTGCATACTTTCCTCTACTCCAGCCACCTGTAGCAGTTATGTGATCTTCATTTCTCACCAGTGAATATAGCACATTTTAGATATAAAGCTGACTTGTACAGTTCCCACACATCTAGGCTGGAAGCACATGAGTGGGCTCTGCAACACTTCGTACGACAGTAGTTGTGCAAAGCAAAGCCATGACCACAGAGGGAACCAGGCAGGACGTGTGCCTGTGGATAGTGTGAATGGAGATGCAGTTACATCAATCTGCATGTAGTTTATTCTCTGTAACACATAAGTTAACTTTGATCTCACGTTATTTATAAAATGCTTTTCACTTGCAATGCTGTCCTAATATGCCAATACTTTTTCATTTTTGGCTGCTCTTGGGTTTTGTGACCAATTCAGCTGTTGTAAGTGTTCTTATCTTTTCAGTCTGTAAGAGACACTCTCAGTCTTTTTCACCTTTTTCTGTGTTTTTAGTCTGCATTTTACTGTGCAGATTCTCAAATCCCTTTCTGCTGTGCACAGTGCATAAACAATACAATAAAACCTAACAAATATACTTGGAGATATTTAAGTCTTTCTTAGGTAAGCCATGACAGTTAGTTTAATTATATTTAGAAGGAAAAGGAAAATATGTAATATATTGTGAAGACCCAGCACAATTTTTTTTGTTTGTTCTTACAGTTCTACCCACCATCAACAGAGCTCTGATAGGCTTGTTCTGGTAGTTATATTATCCCAGGTAACCTCAGTTCATAGGGACAAGAGGATGGGGAGGGAAAACAAACAAGCACAGGAGGGATATTATATCATTCATCATGGTGTCTTGAAACTAGTCCTCACTTCTTGGATGTACACAAGTGGTTCAAGTGTATCTTCCTGTTAACCAGGCTCCAGGTCAGCCAGATGCTCTGGAAACTGTCTATGGAACAGGCAGTGTGAAATTCTGTCTCAGCCACACAGGGAACATCAGCCGCCTCCACCTCTGCTTGGCAGCAGACACATCTCCTTTCTGCTTATCAACTCTTCCAGGTGGGGAAGTGCTGTAATCTCTCCTATTCAAAGGAGACCAGGTTCAAGAGCACTGAAGCCAAGTACAATCTCTGTAGGCAGGTTGGAGTCTTGCAGCTCTTGAGGCACCTGACACCACCTCACTCCAAGAATCATGGAATAATTTAGGCTGAAAGGACCTCTGGGGGTCATGTGGTCCAGCCTCCACTAAGCAGAGGGGTACTAGGAGGGCTAACTGGATCAAGCTGTCCATGGCCATGACTGTCAGACTCCTGGTTGGCTTCTTGCTATGTAGTCCCTGTGTTCACACAACCCTGAGCCTAAATGCCCTTTGTGACTCTAGCTTTGAGGACCTAAAACACAACCCTGAGCCTAAATTCCCTTTGTGACTCTAGCTTTGAGGACCTAAATGCTCAAAAGGATGATATTGACTTCCATCAGAATAATAAAAGGCTGCAATCAAACTAATGTAAGCCAGACCAACCCATCAAATCTTCCTACAGAATAAAAAAAAAAAAAATTAATCAGTTATATTAAAATAAGATGTGGATGCATTGATTCACTTCACTGTAGCGGGTACTCGGGCATCCACTTGCAGGAATTATGCTGAAGCCTGCAGAGGAACTAACCCACTTTGCAGCTCAACATCCGTTTTTAGCAGAGGGCTATAAGTAATACATGAGATATTGCTGAAGATAAACTAACAAATCAGTATAGATAGCAAAATTTTCTTTGAGATGAAGATAATATTCAGTAGCCTCAAGGCAAGGAATGTATTTTCAGCGCTGAGAGAAATAAAGACTACTTGTAGAAAGCAATTCATGCAACTACAAAGGCCATAAAGAAAATTGTGGTAGCAAGGAAGAATGTGCACTGCCAAGGCAAGAAACAAAACCTATAAACTAAGTGGTAAGTGTCTTTAAATACAGTGAGCAATGAATTGTTATGCTGGAAAAATATGAAAAAAAGCCGTCTGAAACAAATAAAAATGCAACGTTTTGAATGCCTGGAATTAGTCACTGATTTTTCTATGATCACTTCCTCTGTGGCAATTGGTTTGATGCAGGTTCTCCTCAGCCAAAACTGGTTTCACTCTTTCTGCCTCCAAAAGAGCTTTCCATGGGCATGGGGAGCACATGGGCAGCCAGGCGCTGGCCACAGCCCTGACCAGAGGTTCCCATGGATCTACTGTGGGGAAGGTCTTGCTGTGACACTGCAATGGAACAGACAATCCCCAAATTTCGTATGAAAAAATGTCACCTGAAAATCCTCAATCATTCCAAATGATTTTGGAAAAGTTTAGATATTCTTCTTGTTCATATTATATTATATTATCTTAACTGACCCTTCCATCCCTAAGTATTAATCTCAAATGTACTTATATGGTTGTTACTCAAGAAAGAGTATTTCCTTTGAAACTCTCTTCAGCAGCACAGAGAGGAATTCATTGCTGTGCTCTATCTTTGTGCCTAATCAACTCCTTTCAACACATAATCTTATTAGCGAATCCCTTGAGGAGCAGTTCTTGTTTGTGTTGGAAAGCAAAATAAAGTTCTTGTTCATTCAGTGATAATGATTTAGTTACATGCCACATTTTATGAAGGTCATTATCTCTAATATGTGTCATTTCAAAGAGACTGGAATATTCACTTATTTTGATAGTGAAAAATGAGTTCTAGAAAGTGACAAAGATTTGTGATTACTCCGTTGATTGGACCCTATTCCAAATTCTCTGAGCTAAGAAGAAAAAAATCTAGTTTGATGAGGAAACTAAAAGTTCAAAACCTGATGAATACCTCAGTGAACTAAAATGAACTTAACTGAACTAAACCAACTAAAAATTCATGTAGTTTAGACAAGAGGCCACACAGAATGGACGATATTTTGGTTTTGCTCTTTGCTACAATATGCGATTCAGAGGCTAAATGGGCCAAAATGATTTTTTGTTACACCTATATCATTCCTGACTAATACTTGATCTGTTCTTAAAGCTTTTTCTAATGCTGGATAATCTACCCTAGGAAATTTCTTAGAGTGCTTAACAGGTGTGTACACATCATCTCATGCTCTATCCATCTTGCAGACCTCTGAAAATTTGAGGGAAGGTGAGTTCTCTCACTTTCAGCCAAGAAGCAACCATATGATTTTCTAAGGCCCCCACCACCCCACCAGGATTGATGGGGACACAATCCACTAGCTGTGGGTAGAGGGGAAATCCATGGAACTTGCATTTCACCTCCTTAGCATGAAAGGAAAACCTAGTACACAAACTACTGTGCCACCCTACCCCACATTTATCACAGAGCTATGAAGTACCTGTTCTGCTTTGGACTTTTTATTACAGTAATGCAATTACTTTTGTCAAGAAATATACCACTTAACCTGATTCTAGCAAAAAATGGGCAAGGATTCTTAATAATTAATAAAATTACATTCATTTAAAAAATATCACCACCTTTATTATACCGAAGTTGGCATTCACAGCCACTTAACTACCTACAGAATGAGCATTTCTTTAGCTGTTCTTGGAATCTGCGGAGAGGCAGGACAGGAACTTGCTGGATGATAAATGCTGGAAGTTTGGTGAAAGACTAAACAGGGTCTTTGCAAAGGCTGAGGTTTTATCCATCCGATCAGAGTAAGATAGCAGGATCTAAGTCCACCTAACGAAAGTCATAACCTCAGATTCTTCAGGAACTCAGCTGCCAATGATTTATGCTAAATTCAGGAACCTAAACCCCCTTGTGTTCCTCACTACAGTGTGTGACTAGACACCTCGCACACATGCAGGTAAAATTCTTGTTGGCATTGACTACAATTTTGTAGATGAATATAATGTTTGATGGGCATATAGCAGGTAAGCATTAGCTACAGGGGCTGCTCTGTCACATCTTGCATCAATTTTTTTCTATCTGATCTCTTCAGGCAATCCGTCTATGAACTAAGATTTGAGAGTTGAAAGACGTGTTCAGCTGTCAGCTTTTAGCTTGGCACGGTGTAGCAGTTGCTCCAACTCTCAACTATTCCCTAGAAGCAAGTGGGTATGACCTTTGAAAATAATCCTTTTACAGAGGCTTGTGAAGATGGAATATGGACTTGAATTGCTTGACCTGATTTCATCAGCAAATGCTGATTCATTGAAGTAAAAACATTTTGCAGAAAATACAGCAGTTTTGATGGAACTTTCACTAATTCACAGGCAGGAGCCTGTGGGAACCCCGCTCACCTGACTGCTTGGGCGTAATCCACTCTCTGTTACTTCAAGACATACCTACCCATGACTTGCAGGCAAATTCTTCCTCCTAGTTGCAATGGCAGTAGGTACACCAAGGCTCCCAGATCCCTCCCTGTGCTTAATGGGTCTTTGTCATGGAGGTAACAACTCTGGTTCCAGCCAGAAAAACTACCCACCTGTGCAAAATTTCTGCAACGCTGAGGTCTAGCTCCACCTCACCTGGCTTCTAGCACGTTGGTGGGGATCAGAGCTAGGACTACAGCTGTCTTCATCCATACACTGAAATTTGTTAGGGGCAGGAACTTTCAAGGAGCAACCCAAACCACCTCAGGTCTGAATCTGTCTATGGAAGCGTCGGTTCTCTCCACTCACCATGCAGCACGACAGCACTCTGAAATAGGGCACAGCTTTAGGTACCCGAACTTGGGCGTCGTGACCTAACACCAAATGAACTTCAGTGAGAACTGCCCCTTGGGAGATCTCTTTAATGACAATTTTGCTAACAGCTTCCTTGGTATAGCTACCACCTGATTATTTTAACACTTTCTATGCAGAGTCTCATCCTAAATTCTTACAATAAATGATTTGTAACTTGTGTGACCTTTCATACCAGTATATTATCAGTGACTGTATTTATGATACTTGATAAGCAATGAGAGATTTACCGTATCAGGCTGTCTGGAGAATTCAGCGCAATGTGCTTCAGTCCAAGTAAATGGCAAGACTGGAACCAAATTATACCCCCACACATATATAATGTAGGCGAAATCCTAAATTTATTTGGATACCTTCAAGGAAGCTGAACCCTGCAATGATTAAACTGTAATAAACCAGCAATTACTGTGCGTGCCACTCCTTGGAGAGGTGAAAAAGTCTTGGCTGTAAGAACAATTTAAAAGCAAAATAGATCAGTTGCTAAGTAGTTGCCAAGATCTGAGCCAGAAATCAAACCACTTTAAAAGTTAAGTAGGAGAAATAAAACATTATAATTATTTACACAACAGTTCTTGTGTTGGGCTTGCCCTTGCCACTTTGTTACTGAAAATGGGGATGAAATGAGAATCTGCGTCCTGACTCGAACGCTTTGCAGCAGTACGAAGTCCTTGAAAACGGGGCTGTCGCCCCACAGCTGAATCACCGGCTGGAGGGCTCCGAGAGATGCACAGAGCCACCGAGCTTGCCACGCACGTGTCTTCCAGGCAGGCCTCCCAAATCCGGTGGTGTGACTCTCCCTGACTTTTCCGCGCGTGCTTAATGAGCTGCCCGTGCTGCGCCTTCCTCGCGCTCCCCCTCGTCGCTCCAAGAGGACGTCAAGGTTGTACAAGAGCAGAACACGAAGAGCCAGCTAATCAAATCAGCGCGCGCCGAAAAGGTCAGAGCCGCTGTGGGAGAGTGTTGACTTTCACAAGCTGTCACGAAGGGGACCGGCGGCTTTCGAACACTGTGCGGAGAATTCAACCCGAGTTTGAAAGGGAAATATGAGTTGCCTGTACTCTGGGTGCTGAAGCAGCAGGAGCCGCAAGGTTGAGCCTCGCTGGCCGCACCTTCGCAGCGCTTTGTCCCACCGTTTGGAAGCCCGGGGTCCAGGCCCCCCGCTGCTGACATATTGCTGCGCGCCAGCAGACCTCCAGTAACTTACTGGGGCGACACAGCCTCTTCGGCCTCCAGACCCCAATCCCGTTTCCCGGCTCCGCGCTGAAACGGCTCAGGGAATGCCATGGGGACTTTACTTATGGGTGCCGTTTGGTTTCCCCAGCACAGACGTAACTCTCAGAAACTCCTTTGTGTGGAGCTGGGGAATGAGTATTTGCCACAACGGACAGACGACGAGTGTGTTTTTAGGGAACGCGTTGTTCCTGGCATTCCTTTGGAGCAGACCCAGTTGTCAAAGCCTCTGTTCATCTGTCCGGCTTCCCTGTTCAAGTACAGTCTGCCTCTCCTCATCCGCTCCTGTCTTGGCTAGTGGTTTGTCACTTAACCACCTAACTGTTGAGGAGTAAATGGGAAAGAGAAAGAGACTGTCAAAACCCTGAACTTTTCCAGTAGCTGGGGATCAAAGGGTGGAAAAGTTGACGAAAAGTGAAATCCCCTGGCAATAGCGTTAAACGAAAGCCGCCGGGAGGCCATCATTAGTTCTGTTGTTACTGTTTTAATAAAAGACGATACGATTGACTTCTCTGTCTCGATGCAGTAATAACTTACGCCACATGCAGCTAACTGCACCTAATGCAGTTTAGCTGAACAGTTTAGCCTAAATTAAGCTGGAGCTAAATAGTTTAGTCTGAGCAGCTTTGGAATGAGGCTGCTCATCACACTGTGTACCTTGTTCCAAAGCAAAGGACGGCTTTATTTCTGCTGGGCAAAATGAGAGGGGCCCTTCACCTAAAGAGTTACCGGGTAAGGTTAATAGATGTCTGTTTCTCTTAATAGATTTTTCCTAATAACCGGTCTGATACAGTATCCATGACTGATATTCAGAGATATTTAAGCACTGGAAAAGAAAAATTATTCAAAAATATATATTTAAAAAAACACCCCGCTTTGTTCAGAAATACATCTCCAAACCAAGAAATACAGACCGCTTCTGGATAAGGCTTTCCTTTGAAAACAGAGAAGCTCCTGAATTCCATTCAAATCAGGCCTGTGTTTCCGGGTGAATTCTAGTTTCTCCGCATTTTTTTAATTCTGGCTTAGACTGTTGAAGACCACTTGGTGCAGGGTCGGTGTCCGACGGAAGGTGTGCGGAAACGGTAGCACCCCGCTGCGTTTTGAGTAACCCAGCCTTCTCCAGGCACCCCACTGCGACGGGCTCGTGCGCGCCCCGCTCTTGCAGCCATCTCCCTCGGACCAGCGGGGCAGAAACACTTTAAGGTTTCTTCAGTGTTTTGGGACAGTTTGAGTCGTGTCAGCCTCCTCACAGCCAGCTCGGCTTGCCATGCTCCCTCTCGGGTCCCACTTGCGTGCTGCTGGGGAAAAGGAGAGAAGCAAGGTCCGTGTTGCAGAACAGAGAAATTCTGCGACATCAAAACTTGTTTCCCTGTACCTGTGCGTTGGAAAATTTTAAATATTTTAACATGTACCGTGCTCAGTTATTTTAAAAAAATCTTCCTGAGCTGGTATTAGATATCTTTCTCTCATCAAAGACAACCACATTAAAACACATTTCATCCCGTGAGATACTCTGTCCTCAGGCTGCTTTCCTTTACATTGCTGCAAAGCACTAGCGATGCTATTAAAATCAGTGTATCAGCTTCAGGCCTAAGGACCGAGGCAGAGGAAAGGTAATGCATTATTCTAAGATAAACGGCAAATTAGGAGTAAGCAATAACCTCAACAGCCCTGTAAATTCTGAGTCTTGGTTTAGATTCATCACACTTCTGGGAAGAACCCTCCCTAGGTCATCCAAGATCATTACTGTCTCTGTCCAGACGATAAAATCCTGTAAATCTGAGTGTAAGATGCTTTGCTTTCCCATTTATTGTTTTTTCCTGAATATACTGAATACCCAGGGAGAAAAGAGCCACTTTTCCTTTGTTTCCTTTTTGTAAAGGGATAAAGGAAAACAGGGAACGGGATAAATATATAAAAGCATTTGTTGAATTTTATCAATTCCCTTCCAGGGCATAAAAGATTTCCTCCTGTAGATGGCATTACCCCTTCGTGCCTTCAGAAAAAAAGAAGGGATGACAAATTCGCTAAACCCGCCTCATCCCTGATAAGTTAATGCTTGCAAATGCCGGAGCTGCCCGGGGTAAACTGGCAGGGTGGGCTATAGGCACCTGAGCTCACTTAAATAAACGGGCTGGGGCACGGCTGCGGTGGCCGGGCACTCCGACAGGCTGCTTACCTTGGAGGAGACACCTCCACGGGTGGTTTCTCTTGAGCCTGGAGGAATTTATTAGGGCTCCCCTGCTGCAAGCTACAGTTCGGGTATGTTGGTAAAATGGGTCTGGAGATCCCAAATCCCCGAGGTTTCCAGCCGTGTCCCCCAGGTGCTGGCTGTGCTGCAGACCAGGAGCGTGTTCCCAAGGAGGGCCGGCAGCACATGGGAGACTCCACGCTTGCTTTCTGACAAAAGATGTGTGTGCCTTCTGTAAGAACATACGAATTTTCTTAAATTGTCACCTTTGAACAGAGAAAGCTCTCTGCTGAAAGGCTGGGGGCTTCTGGAGCGAGCCATTGTTCTTCTTGATCGCTCCCACAGCCTCCTCCTTGTGCTGCCATCGTACATAACTTGCTGCAGGTGATAAAGCTCTTCAGTTAAAAAAAAAAAAAAAGTTGTTTTATATTCTCTTCTGCATGGCATTAATGTGAGTATGACAAAATAGCAGGGCTTGCTCTTGATTTGCTTATGTGAAAATGGTGTAAGATTTTTGGTGGTGTTTTTCTTTAATTACTATTTTTCAGCCTTATTAAAAAACTAGTTTTAAATAAAACCCGTATGCTATTTTCCCCAGGCTGATGTGATCACAAAGTGTCTGTCCCAGGCTACCAGACACTTTTTCAAAGTGGGAGTTTTTATCCAACAGCATGTGGATAATGCTGAGGAAGGGAGTGGCTCATCACAGCCCGTTAGCTCGCACTAAAATTTTTCTCCCTCAACAGCTTTTTGACTAAGCTGTGGCTTGAATTTAAAACAGTCCAGTGACTGTGCTGCTTGCTTTGCTGAGATGCTTTTATTAGTGCTGCAGGATAAGGGGTAGGATCTTTACAGGAGTTTTTGCCATCGATTCAGCGCGAGTAGAGGTGGTGGAGGGACAAGCTTCTGAAATCCCTCATCTGCTATTCAGACGCTGAAGGTTCGGGTGCATCATGTGCAGGCAGCGAGCTGAGATTACAAAAGCTTTTGGTTTCTATCCTTTACAAAATGTAACATCCATCAAAATGGATGACGTTTCATTGTAATGAAGGATGCTTGCAGAAAGTCCTGGACCTCTGTGTTTTGGCATAATTTATTTTGAAAAACAAACACTAATATTCTTCTGACTCCTAAAAAAAAAACAAAATAAAAAAAAAACCACCAAAACCCAAGGAGAACAGCAGCACTAACATTCCACCACCACGGCTTAGAAGGAGAATTTCTTACAAAAAAAACCCCAAAAATCTACTGATTGATTTGGCTAATGGGCAAAAATACCATGTCTACTCATCTTGTGCTGTGGCAGTTCCAGGCAGCTCCACCTCTGCTTGGCTGCTTCTTACCCTGGAGACCCCCCAGAAGACAGATGTTATCATGCAGCCCCACATCCGGGGTCTCTCCTGGAGCACCAGGTGAGCCCTTGACATCAGTCCCTGTTACCCTTTGCTTTCTTTTGCCTGTGTGATAAGATGACTGGTGGGACTGGAAAACAAGCTAGCTAGTAGCAGGACACAGAGGAGGCTTTTTTTTTCCTCTGGAGAAGGCTTGACAGTTGCGGCAAGCCCCCCCTTTCCCTGTGGCGTTGTTATCGCGGCAGCGCGGGCAGATGTGCCCCTCCCTGTGCCATCCTTCCAACGCAAGGCGGGTTGTGGTTTCGTGATAGAAAAAACGAAAATACTTAAAGCAAATTATTATAGTTATGCTCTCAATCTTCGCTTGTTAAAAATAATTTCCTGGGAGGAAATTTGGAGTTGGGAGGGAAGGAAGGGAGATGGTCCCAGGTGTAGCCCAGGGCATGAAGGGTTTCCCCCGCCAGATGAGCAGAGCTGTGCTCCTCCTCCTGCCCCTGCCCTTCTCTCTGAGCTCAGCCCAGGGGTGAGCCTCCTTGGTGCCACAGCTTCTTACCTTGCAAAGGACTGGGGGGTTGCAGGCGATTTCTGCCTCCATTTAGGTTAAAAAAAGCTTAAATCTAGAGTAGATGTGTAAATTGTGCAAGATAGTGTTCTAGTTCCCCCTACGTGCTGGTTGGTGTGCCAGAATCACAAGCTTAAATACCCACGATAATAGAAAAAAACGTGTGTTTACCCCATGCATCTAATTCCAGCAATTCCTGTTCCATGGTAGCCAGGGAGATGAGATTTGTGGAGAAAGCTTACAAAGTCGAAATGGTATTGCTATGTTAATTAATATTAATTGAGCCCAAATAAATCTCTCCCTCCTTCTTCAAATAAAAGGAGGTTTTATGTTTCTCTTCCCTCAATATCTCCTGCAGAACCTCAATGGAAATACTGCTTTTTATGCGTTTTTTTTCTACATATGCGAAGGATTTATGAAAGGAAGAAAGTTCCTCAAATTGTCATGCAGAGGAAGCTTTTCTTCACCCTTTCCTGGGCACAGTCCTGTTCTCCCGGGAGCTGCAATAATTTTAACATGAAAGCGGCAGCTCACATTTCTGAAGCAATATGTCTTTCCCTCCTGCTAAATTAGCATTTTCTCCCATTACTGCACCCCTCAAGAATAACGTTTATAACCTGCATTTCCAGGTCTGCTCATCCAACGGCAATACAGAGAGTTGTACAACAGCTGGTGCTCCATGATTATTCATGCGTCTGGAAAGGTGACTGCCACACCAGCGTCCTCCCCGGTGTTTTTAAAGAACTCCTTTCTGTCACACAAATGGTTGAACCCCAGCTGGACGCTGTATCACGGGGGCAAATGAGTGCGTGCGTCTCCCAGCCGGATGAAGTCACTCTCACCTGGAGAGGTGAGTACCACCCAGCGGCCAGTGCCACCGCACAGGCAGTGGCCCAGTCTTTTTTAATTTCTGCTTTGCATAATGTAATCAGTTGGGTCAAATCGGAGCCTATTGAAATCAGTGGGGTTACTGCTGCGGAATTTTTAATGGGATCACAATTAAACTAAACTTCAGCTCAACCTTTCCAGGATCCCCTTGTTAATTTTGGCCTGTCATACTCACATAGAATGGTGAGTATTCTCACAATGTGGTGAGAATGGTTTTGGTTTTTCAAAAAAGAAAAAAAAAAAAAGGACTGGAGAACTAAAGAAAAATAACTGTTTACCTTTTAAACGTGGACCTGTGCAAAGTCTTGTCTCGGTAAGGAGTGTCAAAGCAGAGCCCATCTCAGTAACCTGCAGACTTAACGTCCTTCCAACGCTTAGGTCAGTACTCTGTAACTCCCCTTTGCCAATTAACCTATGTAAGAGGCTACAGGACGCAGCTTCACAAACCCTTCTTTAGGTAATAAAACTGGTTCAAGGAGATGACGACCTTCTGCCCTCTGAGGTGTTCCCTCTCTCCCTACAGTGCCCAGTAGCAGCACTGTCATCAGATAAGCGAGACTGGGGAACTATCAACACAAGACCGGTTTTGAGCAAAGAAAAGCGATTATTGGTGTTCCAGATCCATTTAGTAGTCCAGGCAGCCTGCGACTGTGCAAATGTTTGAGCTCCCAACTGGTTAGCCCTCTGCTAGTGGCAACCCTCTCCCGATGACTGTCTGTAACTTGGATGCTCGTTCAGCCACCAGATTTTCCCAGATTTCTTCCAGAGAGCCACGACTGCACCCAGTGCCTGGCAGGGCGGAAGAGCAATGGGTTTCCCTCTGGAGCTGGACTGGAAAATGCCACTAGGTTTAAAAGGAATTTTAAAAGCGCTATTCAGTGAGGAGAAACGTTGAAACCTTAGAAAACTGCCGTGATTTGTGTTAGCAGATGAGCATCTCTTTAGGAGGGATGATACGCAGAAACAAGTGCTTTGTCTGTTGTATTTCAGGATGCCACAGCCTGGTTCTGAGAGCCGTACTGCAGCCTGGGGCTGCCGCAGACCACCGCAGTCCAAGCGATCACCAGTAGTAAGGGCCTGGGGAATGGGTCTGTTCCTGGAAAAACAAGCTCCTTTGAAGGTAGAGGAAAAGCCCTGCGCCGCCCGCTGGGAAAAGCAAAGCACGGCTTCCTGGGAGAACAGTGAAAAGGGACGTTTTGGCCTGGGAGAAAAGCGTTAAAGTGTAGGCAAGAGCCCGGGGCGCGGCCCGGCGGAGCTCCGCGCCG
>NW_010559837.1:0-5856 GCF_000687285.1 Phaethon lepturus
AGTCCCCCAGTGGGCACGGTGCTCTTCTCTGCAGAAGCAGGCAGGGTAGCCCAGCTACATTTCTGTTTCTGCTAAGAGGCTGTCACCGAGACCTGATGTCATCAGGACCATCTGCGAGCTGGAATCTGTGGCAAGAGAGGGAGAAAACCATGAGCAGGTTGGGCTGCTGGAGTGCATGGGGCTGTACTCCAGATCCAGGGGTAAGGATGAGGAATTATAGCACTGCAGGGTGGGAAGTGAACTGCTGAGAAGATTGTGAGATTAAGTAGTAACTCAATCTACTCTGGCCACACAGCAGAACAGAATCAATGTTTGGGGAGGGGGGAAGGCAGAGGCAACAAGCAAGAGCCCAGGGTGGGGATATGCATTTGTTACCTTGGCTGTCAAGGGGAACATCAGCTCCGAACCCTCCCCATGTACACCTGCAGGTGATACTGGTTGTGCTGACACAGCCATGCCCTCACTCAGCCCTGCACAGACCTTTAAATCTGCACTCACTGACTGTCTTCTTCAGCTACAGAGACAGTGTCTAGGTTGGATGGGCTGGCAAGCTGCAAGGCCAACCAAACCCACATAGGGTGGTGGTGTTGCCTTCCCAAGAACAGGGAACGCAGCAGGCAAGCAGCCATTTTATGACAGTGGAGGCCTGGAAATCCTGACTTTCCATGCTGCATGAATGGAGGGTTTGTGCAGCCCTCCCCTGCCTGCCTCAGGAAGGTGAGGGCAGCTTGCTGGCTCTGCAACAGCACAGAGCACCAGCCAGGAACACTGTGACTCTCCCCACGCCAAGTGAATCAGCCGCAAGGAGGATGGACACACATAGCAAGTAAGAAACTCAGCAGGGAACTAGTTTCCCATCCAGAAGCCTTTTTAAGCGGAAAAATAAGCTTCCTGGATGTGAGAGGAGAGCTCTATAGTGCCTGTGTGCTTCAGATCCAGAGTCCTACACATTCAAAACTGCTGTGTGCAATCTCTGTTGTGGGGATCAATTTCTGGAAACTGGATCCCAAACTTGGCCAGAGCTGTCAGTAAAGGATTTTTATGATTCTAATAAATGAGGCCCAAAGAGTGGTTGTGCTTGTTTGCTGCTAGTCTGCTATGAGAATTGGGAGAGGAGAAGGACAACTAAAGGTGAAAAAACTCCCCAAAAACCAACAACTGATCCCAAAACCCCAAACCACCAGCATCACGAGGTAAGCATGACAATATACAATATCATAGATACAGACTACTGCTGTCTCCATAATATAGGTTTTTTTCTGTTAAAAGCCACTGCACAGACAGGCTGTGGTACCTGGCTAACCCCTTGTACGTTTGGGACAGAGATAGGAATAGCTGATGCTGTGCAGATTGCAGGAGGTTCTGGAACAGTGAGGAATGACACGAGTTTTGGCTAGGATATCTGGCAAAGACCCCCGAGATCTTTAATGCTCCTGCCCTTGAGTTTTAAGACTTTACACAAAGATTTTGTTCCTGCAGCAACATGGAAAACACCTCTGAGGTACCGTTTCCATTCTTTGCAGCAGCTGCATTGTCCTTGGAGGCTGTTTTTCAAAGCCTGGCTCAGCCCGATGCTATTTAACATGAAGGTTGCATCTGGAGGCTGTCTGGATTCCAGTTCACAGAGACAAGGGACATACTCTGTTCACCAACCCCACCATGAGAGACCAGTGGCTCTGGAAACACCCAACACCCCAGTTCCTGCCTGTCATCCCCTGCCCCCAGCCCAGGTCCCAGAGCTCTTACTGTTCTGGCAGATCCAGGGGTTCTTCTCCCTGGCTGTGACTTCATGAGCCTCTGTCTCCTCCTCTTCCTCACCCTCTGAGAGCAGGTCAGAGATCTGCTGCTGCAGCTCGGGACTAATGTTATTTTCCGCCAGGATGAGTGTCCGTAGTGCTGTGGGGTAATTCTCTACCATGTCCAGCAAGGTCTGGGCGGAGAGATAAACAGGCTGACAAACAGCAGCTAGGCTGAGCAGAAAGAGGTTCAAAGCTTTGACTCCCTGCAAACTCCAGCCCTCCTCCTCTTACCTCTGCCCTCCCTTGGCTTTGCCCTCCCTTTGCCAGGCTTTCTGAAAGCCTGAGGGCTTCCCATCTTTCTATGGGAAGAATTGAGCTTGCATTTCTTGGCTCTATATAAAGAGGAGTGGAGTGCTCTGCATCCTGTTGCTCCCACATACCCAGGCTAGTCCCCTCTTACCACTGTGAGCTGGGACTCTGAGAGGAGCTCCTGTGCTACCAAGCCTTGGTCCCCGTCCGTCCACAGAGCTTTAGCTCTGACCCTCAATCCCAAGTCCAACCCCTTACTTCTTCCAAGAAAACCAAACTACAAATAGAGCTGCATGTTTCTCCCTGCTGACTTGAGGGAGATCCAGGAGCCCTAGGTCAGAGCTGTGGCTTATGAGCTCCTCCGGTGCAATGGGCCAGGGGAAGGCAACAGCAGCCCTGGGTGCAGGGAGGGAAGGGGCTGCATGTGGACTCAGGGAGAAGGATGGAGGTAGGTGTAGATCCTAGGGCCTCTATAGACAGCCAAGACCTATGCCCTTGAGACATCAGTGATGCTGTAGAGTAACTGTAGGCTCTCATACCTGGGCTGACTGGTTGGTAAGTCCTGTTCCCTCCAAGTCCAGAACTTCAAGGGTTCGACTGGAGGCCACAGCTACAGCAAGCATCCCTGCTACCTGGTCACCTGTGGGAGAAGCAAACCGGGGCTGTCAGCAGTGCCTGCCTTCCCTCTTTTAATACCACATGCCCTCATGGGCCTGGGGCTGTCATGGAAACATTATCTGTGTATTTCTGCCATCAGACAACCTCTAAATCTCAGTTACCTTGGGCAGAAAAAAAAAAAAGCTGTTAACTGAGAAAAGAGACAAGGCAAAAGTGCACCATTTTGTGGTTACAGGAGCAGTCACTGATTATCAGGAGGAACATGAAAGAACACAGTGAAATTGTTTTTATTCCCTGAGGAACCATGTCTTCCCAAATCTCCTTCCTACTCAAGGATGTGAGGGCCTTTAACAGTCCATGTAAGGCCTCCCAGATGCAGAATAAGGAGCTGAATACCTCAGTCTAGGGGGAGGTTGCAGCCGGACAGGGGACCCTGCACCAGCTGATGGACTGCCACCCTGGGAAGGGGGCAGACTTTTGGGGGTGGAAGCAGCAGGACTAGGAACATTAAAGATTGATGCTGGTGAAGAGACTCCAGGGTGTTTTCCTGACATTCCCTGGCAAGGGCCAAGATACCGTACAAATGTGACACCTTCTCTTGGGGAAAAAAAAAGGCTGCTGTCAAGTAACACCCTGGGGCGTTTCCTGCCCCCCAAAAGGAGGTATCTGGCCAGCCAGCCAGGGTCTGGAGGGAGGCTCCATTTCCAGATGGGGTGAGGAGGGGAGCACCCTGCTGATGCTCAGGGAGGCACAGCCTGATCTCCTCCTCACCACCTTGCAGTAGAGCTGGAAAGAGTTGGTTTCTATGGCAACCAGTGCCAGGCTCTCCTCCTCCTCCCTACTCCACTGGGAAGAGGAAGGAGGGAGCGCGGGGACATACTGCATCTGCCAAGCCAGCGTCAGCGCCCAGGTCTTCAGGAACAGGGGAGACGTGGAGGGTCAAACGTGACCACAAAGGCAGCGGAGCGGGCAAGGCACAACCTCCTTTCTGCAGCTCCCCACAGGACACGTGGCCACCTCACACAAGCAGAGCAGCGAGGCTGGCTTCCCCCACAGCCAAGGGCGCCTGGCAGGGTGAACTCACTGCTGGGGGTCAGAAAGCACCTGTGCAAGAAGCTGCCCCATCCTGCTGGTGAAGCTCTGTCGCCCTCCTAGAGCTCGGTCCCCAGCCACCCACCAGCACAAATCACACAAACACTGAGAGGCAGGAGTGCAACATCCCCTACGCCTCCTCCCTAGCCCCCCAGCCTACCTAGGGGATTGTAGTCCAGATTCAGTACGCGGAGCTGTGAGCTGTGAGCTACTGCAATGGCTAGGCGTCCCCAGCCTTTGCTTGTGATGCCTGGGTTGGCGCTCAGCGTTAGCTCTTTGAGGCCTGGAGAAGAGAGAGAAGACAAACCAGAGCCTTAGAGTCATGAAAGCAGTCTCAGGGGAACTAGTTCAGCTAAGCAGGGCAGCTTTGAGTCATGTACCCTGTACCCCAACAGGCTAAAGGGTTTGGTTTTGCTCTGACAACTGCCATCACATACTTCATTGATTAGTGAAATATTTCACTGCCTTCAGCAGTGTCCCTTCATTTGCCTATGCTGTGACTTCCCCATTTCGCTGCTCTCCCAAGCTGCGTCCCGCTTACCCTAAATAGCAAACACAACAGAAACAAGTAAGGGGTGGGTGAAGTGACTGACCGGGAGAAGGAGGTGGCATGAGGTGACAGGTTGGAGAGAGGATAACGGGGACAGTAGGCTCTGAAGCCTGCACCAGGGAGGGGCTGCCAGTTGAGGTAACAGCATCAGTGGCACTGTAAGCACACAGAGGAGAAGATGCCGGGGAGAGGAGGTAGAAAGCAGTTTGAAAGTCAGGGGCGAGGGGTGGTGTTACCTCAGCACATGCCAGATCTCAGCTTAACTGGCCTGCTGGCCCTCTGACCACTGAAGATCATCCCCTGTAAAGATCTGAGTCATCATGCTAAGGCTATGACCACCCAACTACACGCTTACAGAGTGCACCCACAAGCAGGGGCAATTCCCAGACACTGACAATAAAGCCAAGTGCTTGGGTGGGGGCACGCCATATATTTATGTATGATCATTACCAACACACAAATGCAAAATAATAAATTCCAAGCCCAAGCTGTCCCTTCCTCCAGTTTCAAACACTCCTGTCATGAACCAGAAGTAATCTGTTGGTCCCTGAGCTCCAAACTGCCAGCAGGACAGATCAATAGCAAAAAGACCATGCTTGCCCAAGGGAACCGCTCCTCTATTGCTTGTCTTTTCTGCTTTACTTAAGTTGGAGAGAGAAATACCTCAGCCCAGGCAAACTATAGAGCCTGCCTCCTCCAGGGCTGAGGATTTACTGCTGCATGCATCTGCTCTATGTGAAAGCTCCACCGGTCATTGTGCAGCCCAAGGCCCCTGGTGCTTACCGGACTTGGCCCCATCAGGCGGCAGGAGCCCACAAATAAGGTTGATGCCTTCATCACCCAGCATGCAGTCTCCTAGATCCAGAGCCACCAGCGAGGGGTGGATGGAGAGAGCCGGGTTGAGGAGGGCCAAGCCTGCATCTGTCAGGGGACTCCCATGGAGGCTGTGCAGGTAAAAGGGAAAATTACTAAGCACCCTTCTTCCAGGGGGTAACTAACCCAGCAGGGAGGGAGAAGCAGACGAAATGAGGATGACAAATCCTAACCCCAGGTGGAGAAAAAGCGCTGGGAAGCCTCTGCTGGGAGGGTCACCTGGCCGCTACGGCAGGCCTCCTCTCCCGGCTGGGATGAGAGGGTGCAGGGGATGCTAGCGGGGCAGGGGCAGCCCCCATCACCAGTGCAACCCAGGGTGGCAGGGCAAGGACGGGAAGACAGGGCCGTGCCCAGCTGACAGAGGCAGAGGTGTCTCCCTCCCAGCTGGGTGAAGGGTGAGGGGTTGCCCTCAGCAACGTCAAGGGCATTTTTCCTCCGACAAGACTCAAAGTCGGGGGCTGGCCCAGAGCTGCAAACCCCCGAAAAACCCGGCCCGGCCCGGGAGAGTGCCAGAGGCACCCCCCGCCCCGCTATACTCACAAGAGGGACTGGACGGAGCGGTTTGTCTTCAGGGCCTCGGCCAGCTGCTTGACTCGGTTGATGTTGGAGACGATGCCCAGGTTGAGGTTGAGTTGGGCCAGGGAGCGGGACTCGGCCGCCCCCCGGCAGACGTGC
>NW_010559838.1:0-18894 GCF_000687285.1 Phaethon lepturus
TGTGAGGAGGAGGAAGCAGCAGAGACAATGTGTTATGAATTAACTGCAACCTGCATTCCCTGTCCCCCTGCACTGCTCAGGGTGGAGGAGGTAGAGAATTTGGGAGTGAAGTTGAGTCCATGAAGAAGGGAGGAGTCAGGGAAAGGTGGTTTTAAATTTGTTCTTATTTCTCATTATCCTACTCTGATTTGATTGGCAATAAATTAAATTTATTTCCCCAAGTCAAGTCTGTTTTGCCAGTGATGGTAATTGCTGAATGATCTCCCTGTCCTTATTGTGACCCACAAGCCTTTTATCATCATGGTCAAACCCACCACAGGGATTCTGCTTCAGTTTCTGTAGTGTGTGTTCTCAATTCCTTTCAACTGTGGCTGGTAGAGCTATTGAACGTTTTCTCTCACTAAAAAGAGTTCCTGTTGGCCTTTAAAGACCTAGCCAAATAATTCTGTCTATGATCCTGCTTTGGAAACATTTTCTTCTCTTTCCCATCTATTGACAATCAAAAGAAAACTGATTATACCGAAGTTACAGCTGTTTTTTTGTTCATAGAATCATAGCATAGTGTGGGTTGGAGGGGACCTTTAAAGGTCATCTAGTCCAACTCCCCACTGCAATGAGCAGGGACATCTTCAACTAGATCAGGTTGCTCAGAGCCCCGTCCAACCTGACCTTCAATGTTTCCAGGGATGGGGCATCTACCACCTCCCTGGGCAACCTGTGCAAGTGTTTCACCACCCACTTTGGGGAAAAATGTATTCCTTCTATCTATTCTAAATCTGTCCTCTTTTAGTTTAAAACTGTTACCCCTTGTCCTATCACTGCATGCCCTTCTTAAAAGTCCCTCTCCAGCTTTCTTGTAGGCTCCCTTCAGGTACTGGAATGCTGCAAGAAGGTCTCCCCGGAGTCTTCTCTTCTCCAGGCTGATCACCCCCAACTCTCTCAGCCTTTCTTCATAGCAGAGGTGTACCATCCCTCCGATCATTTTGGTGGCCCTCCTCTGGACCTACTCCAACAGGTCCATGTCTTTCCTGTGCTGAGGACTCCAGAGCTGGACAAATACTCCAGGTTCAGCTGGACACTGCCAATTACCTCACTGATTATTCTTGATAATGGTTCATGTTAGGCTGCCAGGCACTTATCTGGGTAGGCTACCTCCCAAATATAAGAAATGGAAGTGCTCAGTGGATGTCTATAGTAATTTGTTTTTACAAAATTCATCACCATTCTGTTCCTAGTAATTTAAGTGGAGGCAGTGGAAAGAGCTGCTCTGTGATCAAGGTCTCTCTTACCTGAGCCGTGTATTGGGATAGGCTTTACTGTGGTGCTATCCTGTTGAGATGCAAGCTGTAAATTTTTGCAAGAAAGATAATGCCCCTTTTTAGTATTAAACCTGTAAATACATGTAAGTATATGAGGTAAAGAACTGTCTTTGCCATCTGTATGCTGAAATAAGTGGGGAATGATTTCAGGATACTCCTCAGTTTGAGGAAAATCATACAGCAAAAAGAATGTTCTTTAAAGACTATGTTGTACATGTTTGTTCACAGTTTGGGGTTAAAATTACCAATGGATTTCAATTTTTAAGAAAGTTGCCAAAAATTTGTTGCTATTGCTTATGTTTTGAGGTACAGAAAGGATTTCATGGTTGAATTATATTTGTAAGAGTTTGAGATCAATTTAATGGTTGTTGATTATACTTGCTGACTTCTAAGGGGGTTTTGGATAAGGCCTTTACTGAGTTTTGAGAAAATAATAGCCGAGTTTTTATTATGCAATTATTTAACTCTTTTCCCTTCTTTTTAATCATTAGGTGATGCTTTTCCGTGGACTATTAGTCTGCATCATTTCAGTGTGTATACTCTTCTTGGACACCAGATGACACTTCATTTAGTGGAACCAATGGGCTGTACTTCTACTTTAGCTGTTACTTCACAGAAACTGCTTGCTTCGGGGCCAGAATCCAGACACTCATTTGTTGTCTGCCTCCATGTCGACCTTGAGTCCCTTGAAATAAAATGCTCCAACCCCCAGGTTGGTACATTTAATTGATTTATGAAAGGAAATTAAAAATAACTCCACTTAAGTACAATTGTGCTGCATTTTGTTGAAGAAGGTCTCTTCTATCTTAATTTTTTTTTTTAATGGGGCCATCAAGATCAAGGTGCTTAGATTAAGATTTGCTTTGAAGCTCTCTCCAGTTTTGTAATTTAAACTCTTCTCAAAATGTAATAGCTACAGTACAAATGCATCTTTTGGCTGATGGAGTGAAATGAATTGCAGATGTACTATTAAATGCTATAGTGCTGTTCTGCTGTCACTGTGGATTCATATATTAAAGTGGTTTAATATAATTTTTTACCGTATTTTCATAGAACTAACATTTCTTCAAATGTAAAATTTTTTTTAGGCAAACAATGGTATCCTTTAGTATCAGACCCCCCCCAGATGAATGTGTGTATCAAAAGTTATCACCTCATTTATGTTTATTAAAAGGCAAAGATGTTGCTAGATTTTCAGAAAGTGCACCTGTATTTTACTGACCTGGATCAGGTTTGCTGTAGTTCCGTGTAGGCTTCTTATGCAAAATTTTAAGTGATCTTTACTGCAACTTGAATAACACTTTTTTGACAGTTGCAACATTTCCAGTGGTGCTGGAGAGAACACTCTCATTCTTGGGAATTGCAAATCTGTTGAGGTCCGAGTAGGGCTCTGCATTCCTATGCTGTTTGCTCCAGAGTTTTAGCCAAATGTTAGATTTTTCAAAGGACATCATGGACAAAATGGACTGTTGTTGTTTCATTTAATAGAAAGAAAGGGAAAGAACACGAAGTAGTATAATTTTGATCTAATAGACAACACATCACATTTGTAAAGTTTTATGGACCTAAGGCCCAAGTCTGAGAATACTAATGCTGAGGTGGCTGGTGTAATTTTAATGTTATCCCTTGTGTGTGCTCATTACAATATGTTTCTCAGTCACGTGCAATTTTCCCTTGCCTCATTCCATGTTCTATGAATGAAACAAGTGTTTTAAGCTATGTGTTTATTTTAACCTCCATGTGTGGTCTCCTGCCCCATTCACTACCTTCCATCCAAGTTATTTCTGGCTCATTTGCTGTACGCCATTGTCTTCTGTACTGGATGGGCTCACACTCACTGGGAAGAGGGTTTGTAGCGTGAGATTGCACACTGGACGTGGCAAATTAAAATAAAAAATTGAACAGCCTCAGCAAGGTCTACTCAGACTTGTAAAGCTCTCTGACAGGTGTGTTTGCACATATAAAGGGTTGTCACTGTGTTATAAATGTGTAAACAGAAAAGGACAAAATTATTATTTTGTCGACAATGTTATATTTTGTATTTAAAGACTTCTGAAAGCTTTACTTTGTGACTGTGATATTTCCATAAGGTTTAACGAATTCATACGCTATAATTTTACAGCCTCTGGAAACCCGCCTTATTCTGTATTAATTTTCATAGAACTGTACGAAATGCATTTTGATATTGCAACTGTTCAGATAATTGGTACATATTTTGAGATGTTCATGTAGCAAAATTTGCTACGTTTCATTATTACACTCTCAGTCGAATTCCAGCAAATTGCCTGAACAATTATGTTTTTTTTAAATTTCCAATTAATCTCCTGTTTAATATGTAAGACATTAATAGTATTGATTTATAAGCTGAATGGCATTGTTATAAGTGGAAACCTTATCTAAATTTGAGTTGCAAATTAAAAAGAAAAATGGAGTAAGTAAAATACATTTTCAAGCTTTCGTACCAAAGACTGATCAAATAATTCGTTTTGCAAACTGTAAGAAAATACTTGCACTTAAAAATCTATACTGTAAGCTCCATGTAAATCATATTATGAGTATCATGTGAAAGTGAAGTTCTACAGTGAAATATCAGACCAAATATTTTTGTCTTAAAGGTTGTACTTGTACATTGTGATGAGATTCATTTACTGAAGTAAATGAATAATGACCAAAAGGTTCAGACAAATTATTTGAGTTTAGTAAAGCTTCTTGAGCTGTATTTTCTCCCTTACTTGTCCTTTCTTCTTTACTTATGCAAAAGGAGAAAAAGGAACATCAGTCATCTTTAACCAGATGTTGAAGAACAGAAGACGGAAAATACAATTACATAAACAGCATTTGATAGTTATAAATTCACAGCAGAATAACTATAAAATTTGATTCTTTAGAATGACGGGCTGTATTTTGTCTATAGATGACAGCCTTAAAGTAGGTGATACTTAGTGAATTTGTTAAATGGAAGCAGAGGTGAAGTATTTTACTATATGACTATTGTGATTTAATATGAAACCTTGTTCTGATGCTTGTATTCCTTTAAAGTCAATAGATACTTCCAGTGTGCAAAACTGCCAGGATATTGCCTTTTGTTGTAGTTTTCAATTTTGTAGTAATGTGTTATTTTTTAAGTATAAAATGCTGTAACAGATTGAACTTCACAGATTTTGCCAAGTAGTCAGTGGGGTCTTATTGAGTTATGTGTGGTTTTGCTGGGGAGGGAGTGGAAGCAGTGAGAGAGGGAAACTCTTCTTAACAAATACTGGCAGAGTTATTCCTATTTTTGTCATACCATTTTTCTTCTCTTGAATAGAGTGTACTAAAAATAATTACTATATATTAACTGTTATGCTCAGAAGTACTTACAAAGGAGAGAGGCCTTACATTTACATTAGCTCTTCTAATATAATCAGAAATGGATTTTCAAAATATTAACACTACTCATTTGAAAAAGTGCAATGAACAAGAGAACTGGAAATCCTTCCATTTTAATGAGTTACAACCAATGGAATAAAATTAAGTATATTAAAAATAGTCAAAGACATCAGCTCTTTATCTGAAGTTTTAAAATTGTATTTATTAAATTTTATATTTTTGTATAGACATCTGCCTTTTTGTTTTAATGAGGCTTTTTGGTCTTTTCTACTTTTTAACATATCTCCATGAAAATCAACTCCCTCTAATCAAAATGTGCCTTTTTTCTTGTTGAACTTCTTGGTTTGTCTCTGGTTTCAGAGCAGGGTAGAGTATTAGGGTCATACTACTTGGCTAGCTGGTTGCTGGCCATGTTCAGAGAGGTGGCTACTGCTGTCTGAAATAGCTACTGTTTCAGAGTGGCTGCAAAGATTCTAGCCTGAGCAATTTTTGAAAAATCTGCCTGATAACGTAAGTAATTGGTAGCTTTAGTGATTATGCTTGTTGCCACCCCAGTAAGATTTAAACTCTTTAGTGTTGGGTTAGGTGATGACAAACCTCTTTACCTTGTGTATGAGCATGTATGTAAACACAGAAATTGCATCATTCCTTCTTCTGCGTTATTTTGTGCCTTTATGAACAGTAGCATAATTAAATTTCTGGAAGCCCTGTTTCATTAAGACAAGTATAGCATAAATTATCCTTTGGTTTCTTGAGCAAAAAAATATTTTGAGGGAGGGGAGGTTGCAAGCATGTATGATTTGGATATGTGCCTGTATCCTATTAATTTTCCAGAGACTCTTTTGTCAGCAAATTGTCAACACCAATTAATCTTATATTAATCAATCAATCAGATGGACGCTATTAGTTGATCTTCCTGAGTTACATGAAGAGACTTCAGAAAACTTAGAAATTTGTAATTAGTCATTTAAAGGCTGCCAGTGCATATCAGAGTGCTACGGACACAGAGTATTTTAAAGCATAACTAGAAGAACTTTTTGCCACAGCCCGAGTTATTGTTGGTCTGTAGATTGGTCTGTATATGAAGACAAAAAAAGTCCTGAGAAGTTTATCGCCTTTAAGGAAAAATGCTGTCAAAAGAGTATATGACCTGCTCAGTGTAAGCCTTGAAACTTCAAAAGAAAATCCAAGATGAATTAAGAAGGTTTTTATAAAATTCCAGCACTTCACCTCTTAGGAAGGGACTGTAGCATGTATTTTGAGACTTCATCACACACTCTCACGCACAAAATCAAGTACTGTTTTATATCAAATGTAGATTGACAACAGTGTTTTTTCTGCATCTGTTCTGCCCACATAAGAAGCCAGCTTCATAGAGTAGATGTGTCCTGAGGCTTAACGTTGTTATAAATATGAGAATTTCCATTTTTTTATAATGGCAAGTTGGATATGGTATCCAGCTGTGGATCTGCTTATATATTGTTTGCAGTTTTCTCTGAGCTTGTTTTATGTAGTATATTGCAGTATGTTGTCATACAAATTCTGTGATAAATGCTTATTTACAGAAACTTGTGTAAATATCTTAGAACTGAGTCAAACAATGTGCAAGTTAAACAGTGTATTTCTGAATATTGGAATGACATATGCCAGGAGACTATTGAGTTTGCTAGTGGACATTCTTACTAAAACATAGAACAGTTTAATATGCTGCGTGGGATCATAATTTTAATACCATTTAAATGAATAATTTTAACATTGTTAATATTTCATAAAGTTTATATGTTTGCCTTTTTCTAGAGGCAGGACCTATACACATGAAATATACCACAAATTACCTTTGTTTAATTGTTAAATCTGATATTAGTAAAAGTTTTACAAGGCAACGTTATTGGTTATGGTTTTGAGCTACATACCATATGTGTAGACGAAGCACAGATTATTTTTATCAAAATCACTATACTGTAACTGATGTTAATTATTTTAATTGCAATGTAGTTGCTTATCAGAACATTTTAAATGGTGAGAAGTTCAGTTGTGCTACATTCTAAGTCGCAGTGGAGGACTTTGCTGATTTTCCTTCACTTCATTAAGGAAAGCTTCATCTTAAAAAAGATGGTTTTTTTTTCTTTTAGGTGCAGCTTCTGTATGAACTGGCTGAGATCACAAGTAAAGTTTGGAATAAACTTCAGAGGAAAGGAATTCTGTCTCAATCTTCTGTCTATACTGAAACCATGACAGGACCTGCTCCTCCTAGCTCTCCAGTGAAAAGTAGTGTTGGTACTGCTCCACCAGATACCAGCACGTACAGCCCATCTGCTGACATTGGGACCACTACAGAGGTAGGCTTTCTTAAAAAAAACGTGTCACCTGAGTTCTGACTTCCAAGGTGTGGTGCACAGGCAAGTAAGAATCAGAAGGATCTGAAGGAGCAGTAGCTTTGTCTGATAAGCCAATGCAGAATACTTCGGTAAAAAAAAAAAAAAAAAAAAAAAGATAAAGAAATTGCTGTATTGCTCCTATGTTTATTATTTGTCTGGATTGTTTCTCTTTGAAGGGAATTAATATTAACTCTTGTCACAAAATTATGGTTACTGTTTTTAGGTCAAGAAGCATAAGGCATTTTTCAAGTCCAGAATTATTAGAATAGTAACTGGTGTTTTGAAAGTACCTGTGCTGCTTGTGAGTCGTCCCAAGTAGCTTCAGCAGTCAGCCTGTCATGTTGAAGCCAGTTGCTACGATGCTCGAGACAGTGGAGACTGCTGTGTGGAGACTGTATTGACAACCAGGAGCGGGGCAGTGGCAGTGAAGGCTCCCAAGGCAGGCACTGCAGGTCACCCGGCCGTACGCTCACCCAGCCCTTGTTACCCTCCATCTATGAACTACTTCTGGAACTTTCCCTGTCCCAGCTGTCCCATGTCTCAGGAGTGCTTTTGTAACTCTGTCAGATAAGGATTTGGGTATGCAGCTTCAAATATAAAAAAAGATTGGCCGCTTGGTTTTATGCATTTCTGCTTCCTCAATTTACAGCGCTGCGTAACTGCCTGGAGCACTCTGGTACCTGATCTTAACCTCTGTGTGTGCCTCAAACTGTAAAATATTGTTCTGAGGCATGGGAAGGGTTTCTGCTTCTCTGCCATACTGAGGAAAGAAGACTAATTCTTTCATCAGTATGAATACAGAGTTAAACGTCATCCACGAGTATGGTTAGCTATGAGTCACCAGGTAGCTGACAGAGTCGAGTGGGTGGTCACCGGAGGCTCTGCAACTGAATAAGCATTTGTGATTTTCTTAGTGCTCCTGTCAGGCTTACTAGTTAGAATATTGAGTTGGCCTTGTTCGTTCTCCAGGAGGGAGCCAAAAATGCGTAAGATGAGTTGAAGGTATACCAGTGGTGTATCAGACATATGCAATGCTTCATTCTTAACATAAAGCTATTAGAATGCGGGGAGACTGTTCTGAGAGACTGAGTTTCATTCTCGGGATAAACACGGCGATTTTAGGGGCACCTCGTAGAACAGTTCTGGAACACAGGCAAATACACAGCAGTTTGAACGCTGAGTGCAATTACATATTCAACAACATTTGGCCAGGATTGCTTTAACCCTATGCATGGTTTATATTAATTCCTGGGTTTGGAGCAAATGAAATGGTGATTGCTAGTGTTTACTTTTTATACGCATCACGCACACACACAGAGGCAACTGTCAATAAAAGGTGTTTGAGCTAGAGTTTCAGTGCTTAAGTTGTTTCACTAAAATGTTCCTAGATTATTTGAATAGCCTTCATTTTGGTGTATTTCTGTGTGAGTGTGATCTCAGTTGTGAAAAATTTTGCCACGGATACAGAATTGAAGGTAAGCGATAATAGTAAGAAAAGAATATGGTCACAAAACTGCTATTTTTTCACCTACTCACATCAAATCCCTTTCTCATTAAAATCAGAAACCAACAGCTTTATAAATAACAATTTGTGTTTGACCCTCTATATAGACAGCAGTATTTGGAGTACATGCTGTACTTGGAGCATTACTTGAAACTGATTCAGTAATTGTTTTAATCCATATGTTACCAAGATTATTTTGGTAATATGGGTCCAAGTTCAGCATTCGTATCCTACTCCTTTGTAAAATGTTGTTCATCATTTATTTAATTTTCTTCCTATTCTCAACAAATGTTATGCGCTAGCTAAATAAATTTTCTCCTGATCTAAATGAAGTCTGGTGAATTAGCCAACAAAGGACAATGTTAGAATTTGTGTTCAGTCTTTTCCACTCTGAAGCAAAGACCATAATTTCAGTCTTGTTAGAATAGAAAGTTCTATTAGAACACATGGCATTAATATTGGATTTTTTTTTCACAATAAGGGACTTAGAGTTGACATAGTACTTTACAACTGAGATTTGAAAACTGCTTTGAAAGTAATGTATCATTGTGCTTAGACAGGATAAATAAATTGAAAAATTGACCATGCCCTGAGGGAATTATTAAAGATATGGAAGAGGAAAGAAAGCTACAAACAGGAGAAAATGTTTGTATGAAGCCATAGTTCATATGACTGAAAGATTGAGGAGTAGAGCTTCTGTCCATCATCTCCATTTAGAGCTCTCGGTGCAAGGTGTTCTGTCTGTGGCTGAACAGTAGCATTTTCTAAACAGATTTTTATTAAGCCATAAGAAAAATGATCTTAAGCACTTTAACCACCATTTTAAATCAATGTAGTCATCAATTTACCTGTTGGGTTTTTTTTCTTTTTAATCTTTCGGTGGCCATCAATAAAAATAAATCTCAGAGTGTTTTGAAGCTCTACAATGAACTTTTGCAGATCATCATGTGTAAAGGAGCTAAGAACATTGCTCCTGAGACTGTGCTCAGTCCTGATGTCTGTGAGCTGTGTAGTACGGTTGGGGGTGGGAAAGTGAAAGAGGCAGGAGGATCACACTTGGCTGACCACTGAGAAATAATAAAAGGAGTCATATTTTCTTCTCACATTTCTAATAGACTACATTAGACAATATAAATTAAATAATTTGTAACATAATGGTTGGCAGTATCTCCATAACACATTCTCTTCTGTGGTTGGTGGCTGTCTCTGAACTTATGCAACATATTTCCTAGTATCAAAGCACAAGCTAAGTTTTCATTATAATAACATGGTTGCTGTCCTGTTCTTTGAGGTAAGGTTTGTTGAAAAATATTTGTGTTGAAAAATTAGCTAAGGAATATTCTCCCTCATTCTTTTTCACCAGTGAAAGCTGTTTGTCCTTTGAGAGTAGTTAATCACTTCGTTTCCCTGTTTTCTTTTGCTAACCTACGATCTACGTAGGTATCTATCTATCCATATAGATAGATAGATAGATATTATCACCATACATAGCTGTAGATAGTGTGGTCATGAAATTGTGCTTCTCCTGTATTGAAAAAGGTAGGATGTGAAGATGAGAGAGAATCCGATCACTTCTGCTGTCTCCAGCTGCTACTTTGAACTACTTCAGTCTGCTGAGTGCCTCAGTTATAGTCCATATAATACAGATTTTATTTGAAGAAGAATAACCTCCTTAGCACGCACAGATATGCACAGAACCCTGTACAGATGCCACTGCATCTGAGTGGCATCTGTACAGGGAGCTATACAGCTATTCCTCTGCCTTAAAAGCAGGCAAGGTAAGTCAACAGGCCTTGTAGACGAGAAATGGAGACAGTTTTTTTTTAATTGTTTTTTCTTCTGTGAAGTACAGCAGCTAGTTCTACCTGTCAAATTGCCTAATGAGCTGCAGATGTCAGTCTGTTTTTTCAATCGGGCCAGGTTTTTCTTCTGGGTGAAGACGTAGTACTCCATAGTCCATCCAAGTGCGGATAGTTGTATGTAACATATATCTTAGACGTCATACTTTTTATCTGGAGACCTTGTTTGCTCACAAGAGCCTAACTAGTGAAATCCAAGCAATTGTTGTTCTAAAACCCAATTACATTGTCTTGCACCAAAGTACAGTTGAGGGCTGAATATTTTTCCAGGTACCTTCTAAAGAAGTAATTTTAATTTCAAAAAGTGTAGAAGTGGGGCAGGGGATGTCAGGGTAACCTAATGCTTGTCAGCTTCATATGTTGTGGTATTCTTCAAGTACAAAATACAAAAATGTATATAATACTCTTCAGAGACTGGTATAGCAAATCTGAGCCATCTGAGCCCATGAGGGATTGGTTGTGTCTGGAGACAGGAAGGCAAAAGTTGTATTTAATACCTCACGGAAATGGTGATTGTAGGAACTGGGATGTCAGGAAAGTGAAGCAACTGGGAATACGTGATACCGCATGGAAGAGGAGGATGATTGAAAAAGGCATGCTTTCGGTCAACGGTAGAGGGAAAAGGGACAGTGGAGGCAGCTTTGGGGAGGCAGCTGAGAAGATTGGAGCAGCATTCCACCATTTTCCTGAGTCTGATTTATCCCTGTCTGTGGTTTTGCTGCTGGTTGGAACTGGACCACTCCTTTCCCTTCCCACAGAGTCTGAATTCCATCAAGGGAGCAATAAAAGCAGATGAGGCAGTTATAGTGCAGGCACTCGCTGGCCCAGGAGAGCTAACATCAACAAAACCTTGCTTGATTGCTGTTTTGATACTGGCAGGTCTGAAAACAACTTGCAAATAGTCAGAGAAATAGAAAAATACATTTATTTTAATCTCTTTAAGTACTGTGTACTTAATGCCTTTACATTATCTAAACTGCTAGTATTGATTACTTATAGATGCATATTTTGGTCTTTAGAAATTTGAAGATACTTAATATTGGCCTAATGTTACTCGCAAAGAAGGCAGTGGGTGCAAATGGTCCATGTTGTTTGATTTGGAAAATACCATCCTGTATTTGTAAATTTTAACTTGTTTTCAGACTACTGTAACAGTAACGTTTTTAGTGAAAGAAATGGAGGGGGTAATACATAAAGATCGAGTGCATCAGCCACAATTTCACCTTGCAGCTATATATTTTATACTCATTATTGCTGATAAGTGGCGATAAAGTATATAGAGTAATTAAACAATAATATGTATTTCTACAGGTTTGACTTAAGGAGATTTTCGAGAAGTTTGAGTTTTATCAGAGTCTATTTTTTTTGTATGTTCCTATATTTTTAAATCTTGAATTCTGTCAAACAAAAATACTTTGCTGCGCTAGGTATTTTTTTTTTAAGTTTAGAAATTTTACAGTTAACGTGTTATTTTGTTCTGTGGGAGACAAATGATTATTTTTAAAGCTTCTTTCAGCTGCAAGGGACTTGCTATAAATGAATCGGAAGAAAAGAAACTCTCACAACTGTTTATATTAAACAGCAAAAGAAGTAATTTGTTTATCTGATCTGTGGATGATTTATATTTTAAGCTGTGAGTAATTCTTTTCATGCTGACAAGTTGATAGTGAGTACCACAGTCCTATGTGGATACAGCTACCTAGCTTACTGAATTTTCATCTGGGTGGTGGTAAGTCAGGGAAACATCAGTGAGAGGCTTAAGTACTGGAGGGCTGGAAACAGTTAATCGTTTTTACCATCCCTCCTTTGGAACTGCAAAAGCAAAGGTAGTACAGACTACAACAGGCCACTTGTTACTGTTTACTTAAGTACAAACAGTGGTAGAAGTGTTTAGTCCGTGGGGAAACTCAGTGATTGAGCAAGAACGCAGAAGTTATTTTGATAAGGCATAGCAGTAGTGTGGCCAAACTCTGATCATCCCTGAGCTTTAGGCAGGCCAAGGATGAAGGCCTCAGATGTTTGGATCTTCCTGATGAACAAAGATAAATTCTGCTAAGAAAATAAACTCAGTATATTGGTCAATTTGCAACAATTGGTGAAAGAATTAAATTGTATATTTTAGGACTTGGCACGAGAAGTTGTGGGAAAATAGTTCAGGGTTTCTGACTCTGGCTTGATTTTTTTCCTGTAGATCTGGAAACAGAGCAGAAAATTAATGCATAAACATATTTAACAATACCACGCTGGGTGCTGAAAATACAAAATGAAAATTGAAACTGCATGAGAAACAAAAGCACAGTCTCTCTTCTCACTTCGGTTTCTTAGTTTTTTTCACAGCAAAAATTTCTAAGAATTTGAGCTTATTTAAAAAAAAAAAAAGTCAGCTAGTGCAGACCATCAGTTTTTCAGCCCCTGTGGGTGCCCAGTGGTGCTGGTTACAGCACCATTAACAGAAGGCTAAGAAGAAATGCAAGCTCTTCGTTTTTCACCTCCCGAAGGATAACCATATAGCAACGTCTGTCTTCAGGGGAGCATCTGCAGTGCTTCTGCCACTGAGAAAGAGAATGGGCCAATTCAACTGTTTACATATGTTTGAATGGCAGAAAAAAAATTAGATAGTATGTTCACATTGAACTGTTGAAGTAGGGGATGGGCAGAGCCAGGAATGCGGTAACCTCTGACAGGGCCATGGTGCTGAGCAGCTGGGGATGTCTGTCGATAAGCCCTGCAGCTGGCGGAGCTGCAGAGAGAGGTTATCGCTGAAAGCCTCAGCTCGGTGCGGTTTCAGCTGTCCTGTCAAGCTAGCGAGTCCGAGCAGCGGTACCCACCGGTGACCGGGAGTGCTGGGTGGGGACGCAGTAGCCCCAGTACAGAATTGCGGTGCAAAGCGAAGCACAAGTGAGTGAGTTCCAAAACCTTGGCAGTTGCGGGCCGGGTGTCTGACCCCCAGCTTGCTCTGCCTCTGGCTGCGCCCAGAGGTTCACGATTCCTGTATTTCTGGTAACGTCGTTTTACATCAACGTCCTCCCTTTGACTCCTAGAAATTCAAGGCCTGTTTGTTTTGGTTTTTTCCAAGTTCGCTTCCAGAAATACGTGCATGCGTAGGCCTTACCTGCGCGTTGGCCGAATGAGGTTTTGTTCGACAGCTGCGCGATTGTGTGTACACAATTTGAGCAGGATTCAATAAAGCCACCTCACACGCTACGGAAATTAAAGTGTGCGAAACACCTGCAAATCAGACAAGCATAAGCACAAACAATATTGGAAGGATGCCAGTGAAAGCTTAGCTCCAGCAATAGTAACAGAAGCTGCGAGCGCCTTGGTCTCTCTTCTTCACCTGTCTATTTTTTGGTTATAGCGTATCAGATATGTGGCCTGTTCCATCATGTAGTTAGAAAAAGAGGAAGCGGTTTCCAGTGATACCTATGGGCCAGAACCTGTAACTCTGTTTTTTTGTAAACTTCATAGATACAGTAGGCTTGGAAGTTGGTAGGGGTCACATTCCCTAAAATACAGGGTTTCCTGCTTTTATATTTGATTGCAGATTCCTGTGGTTTTTTCCTGTTGTTCCTGTTGTTTTTATGTATGTCTGGGGTCATGCTAGATAAACGCAGTTCTTCAAGAATCCGACAAATACTGTTGTGCCAAAATTATCAACTGGCTGATTCTCTGAGAGGCACACTACATAATTTAATATCTTCAGGAAAATAAGCTTAAAGAAAAGTGTGGGAAAATCATAGCCTCAGTTTTCTACAGAACAAAGTTATCTATATACTCAAACCACTAAACAAAAACAGCTCTCTGTGGAAAAAAAAAGTTAACAAAAATGCATGAAACATCTGAACACATTAAATTATGAAAATAAAAGAACCCAATTATAAAATTCAAAACTTGCCATGGTGGCAGTATGTATTTGCTGTTAACTGTAGCCCTTTAATTCAATTTACTATTGTTTTTGTCTTTTTTAACTACCAGAAATGTAGAGACCTGCCAAAATTTTGGAACAAAGTTAATTTTCATAGAAAAAACATTTTGGAATATATTCAGTGGGAGAGTGAGGGTGTGTAAGGAGGGTGGGGAGGAGACTGTGTCTCATTCCCACCCCTTCCATCACAGTTTGCAAGTTACAGTTTGGCAAGTTAAGCGTGCCTACAGTACAAAAAAAAAAAAAAAAAAGCTCCAGCTCTAAAAAAAGGGGGGGGGAAGAATGCTTTTTATAGAGTGAAAAGACTAGAGAGCAGCAAATCAGTCCACAGAACATCAACATTGACTTGAACTTTGACTTGAAATGTAAATAAACATATTACTAGGTTTAAATAAGTATTGTTTCTCTCTTTCCTTAACCTTTAATTGGCTTCCATTTCTTGATAGCCTCTGAAATCCGTCTGAGGATCTCAGCTAAGAGAAATTGTCCTTGGCTGTCTCCTTGCTTCACAGCTGCCTTGCTGAAGGCAGGAATAGTTTGGGTTGTAAGGACCTTTAAAGGTCATCTAGTCAAACCCCCCTTGCAATGATCAGGGATATCTTCAACGAGATCAGGTTGCTCAGAGTCCCGTCCAACCTGACCTGGAATGTTTCCAGGGATGGGGCATCTACCACCTCTCTGGGCAACCTGTGCCAGTGGTTCACCACCCTCACTGGGAAAAATTTCTTCCTTATGTCTAGTAGAAATCTGCGCTCTTTTAGTTTAAAACCATTACCTCTTGTCCCATCACAACAGTCCCTGCTAAAAAGTCTGTCCCCATCTTTCTTATATGCCCGTTTAAGTCCTGGCAGGCTGCAATAAGGTCTCCCTGGAGTCTTCTCTTCTCCAGGCTGAACAACCCCAACTCTCTCAGCCTGTCCTCATAGAACAGGATGCCCCTGTTCCAAAGTACCATTGACTCCAACATCCAACTCCAACTAGAGCATGTAAGTTTTGATGAGAACAGTCATCCTAGACACAATGAAACTCGAACACAGAATCATCATCTTTTAGGGGTATTGCTCAAAGGCAAATTATGAAGGTGTGGGAAGTTATTGGAAGGCAGAGTGTCAAAGAACCATTTGGATGAGTTATACAGAAGAAACAAGAGGAAGGAAGGAGTTTATTGGCAGAAGTTGAAAGGCTAAGAACTGATGCCATGCTGATGGCATGAAATTGCAAACCATGAAATAGGATGAGGCTTCTCTGATGTCAGAATGAGGACCCATGAAGAAGGGTGACAAAAGTATTGTGTATATTCTCAAAGTATTGTGCTCTTTCTACCTCTGGTAGGATACATTTTCACCCCTGCTTTTAATAGCTTTACGAGAAGGCAGAGTAGATGGAGGGCAGGCAGGCTAGTGTTCGAAGAGGGTGGATAGGGATAGTCAGAGGATGGCAAAATGGCTGCGTTGTTGATGGCTCCTGGCTTATGCCACTGTCCTATCAATGGAACTTGCCATTTCAGGAGAATAAGGACTGACATTGGTTAGTACTGGAGAAGTGGCTGCTCTGCCTACGTCCTTTCAGATGCTGGGGGACTTCCAGGCCTGACACTCTTCAAGATCATTTCCCGGTTTTCATTCTTTCCCCATACTTTTCCTTTACAAGGACAGGCACCGGCATCCTTGAAGAAACAAAACTCAGTTTTGCTTACAGTGCTGAAAAGATATCTACTTCCATGTTGCCGTCAGTGCTGCCTTGTAGGACAATTAAGTGACACTGGAGAGAATAGAGTTTCTTGTGAAGGCAGTAGGAAATGTCTTGCAAAGGCATCGTTAGTAAGCAGTACTTGGAGATGGGAGTCTTTGGTCAAAAAGGTCTGCCAAGAGGCAGGAAGGATTGTGCTGGGAAAGCAAATAGAGAGTGTAGCCAGGACAGCTGACCCAGACTGGCCAAAGGGATGTTCCATGCCATATGAAGTCATGCTCAGTATATAAACTGGGGGGAGTTGGCTGGGGGGCAGCAATCGCTGCCTGAGGACTGGCTGGGCATCGGTTGGTGGGTGGTGAATGGTTGCATCACTTGTTTTTCCTGGGATTTGTTTCTCTCTCTTTTTGTTGCTTTCCTTTTCATTACACTATTGTTGTCTTTATTTATTTATTTATTTATTTATTTACTACTTAATTTTATTGCAATTATTAAACTGTTCTTGTCTCAACCCATGAGCTTTCTTATTTTTGCCCTTTCGATTCTCTCCCCCATCCTACCGGTGGGGGGAGGATGAGCGAGCGGCTGTGTGGTACTTGGTTACTGTCTGGAGTTAAACCATGACACGGCTTTAAACACACCTTGGCGACAGTTAAGAACTTTTCATGAAACAAAGGATTCTAAAAGAGTGAAGCTGTTATAAAAATGGTGGATAAAATGGTATAGGGAAGTTTCCCTCTGAGAGATCTGTTTGAAGGGAACCAGATGAGGTTCCTTTTCCTTTAACTCTGGTTGTCTGCCTGTTCTCTTCTGTGCTCTGTTACCAGTTCTCTCACTAATGGACTCATCCATTCATCCCTTCTTTCTGTAACTTGTCTTCTGTAAGTCCATGCAGAATCTTCTTTCCTAAATTCATTTCCTTAACTCCCATCATTAGAGCTCCCTGCTCCTTCCACCACATATGCAAATAAATATATACATACAGAGCCAAGCCTTCTTTCACTCTGACTAATCTTGCTCATACCCTTTCATACCTGGTCCTTGTCCAGCTACTTCAGGCCATTCTGTACGTGTCTGTCTCATATAGAAAGACCAGTGTTTCTCTTGGCTTAGTTTCTGGGCTATTTGCACTACTTCTTCTGCCTTTATGGACTCCATGAGGACCACACATTTAATTGATAGGCCTCTAAGTACCGCTTTATTTACAGAGCAAGAACTTCATTCAGATCAAGGCATAGGTGTTAGTTTTCTTCAATTTGTTTCTGCAGGTCTTTTGTACCTCCAGCTCTGTGTCTGTTCATTCATTTATGTTCGCTCTCTCTGTCTGACCCTTAATAAGTGATCAAGCATTTTATAGCAGACATCTAGAAGATTTACGTAGAATAAAGACATCACATACAACACCCATCATAGGACAATGAATATATAATATGCATTCCAATTTATTACCCCATTTGCCTTTTCATATTTACGATGCTAGCATAGGTTGCACCTTTTCAGAGGTTAGTACTGTCAATATTTTCTTACTTTTTTGTTAGTTCTCTTGGAGGTAAGTTACTTGTTTTTCCTATGGGTTGAAACTCTCAATTGTCTGTCTTTCATGGTCTGTGGTCTCATTCCTATATGGCATTCACAAATCCAATGAGTAATACCTTTTTTAAGTCTGACTTCTGCACTGTTACCTAATGCCATATTCATGGTTCCTTGACACATTATGACTAATATTTAAGGAAATCTTCCCAATTATAACAGCAATTCCTTTCTGTACACTAATGAAACACTTCTTGTAGAGAATGTTTTCTTCATGAACTCTTTTGCAAAAAACCACGCATTTTTTTATTTGCTGTTCACCAGCCGATGATTAGTAATGATAGCGCTAATCTCTAATCCTAGAGATTTACAAAATTGAACTACTTAATTTTTAGAAACAGCAGCTTTAATTTAAGTAACTGCCAGCATATCTTTTTTCTGTGATGCTTTTATAAAATTTATTTAACAGATTTCTTTAATACAGTCATCACAGATTTGTACATAGACAGTTTTGCACATACCAAAATTACGTGCTAGGTAGTTACATTCATAATGAAAAGATACCATTAGATGGATTAATAGTCTTGAACCATGGTAAAGTTAGAATTGGACTCATATTTCTTTGTTTTCCTCTTCACAAATGGTATCTGAAGAGCAAGAGCCCACCATCATTTGAATGACATTTCATAAAGAAAAATCTTATTTCTCAGTGCATAAAACACATGTTGCAGTTTGCTAGATTTAGTTTAGTTTAACAATGATGGTATTTTTAAAAGTTGCACAAGTTTATAGTTATATATAATGTTATGGAAGTAGCACTGGTTTTTCTTAAAACTAATTGATGAGAGTAGGATTTTTCTTTCTTTTCTTTCTGAATTGTGTAATATCACTGTGGAAGGAGTATTATAGTGCTGTGTACCATCTCCCCCAATCAGTCGTTAGCCTGAAGGTTTGTCTTAATTGACCTATGGCCTGATTTTTTTTTTCCTTCATTTGTTTTCAAAATTGAGATGAGGAGATTGAAATATATATACTGCACTAAGAAACCTGTTAATAGTAGCTAACTTTGTGCATCTCTGGAGTCTAACAGTTTTTCAGAAGATGATCACCTATGGCTCTACAGGTAGTCTGTTCAGAGCTGTAAGCAATAATGCCTCATATAATAAATAGAAAATAAATAGAATCACAGAATCACTAGGCTGGAAAGGACCTCCAAGATCATCAAGTCAAACCATTAATCCAGCGCCACAATGTCCCCTAAACCACGTCCTGAAGTGCCTCATCCACACGTTGCCAGAGATGGCGACTCCACCACCTCCCT
>NW_010559839.1:0-73793 GCF_000687285.1 Phaethon lepturus
AAGAGCTGGAGGGAAACTGGAGACAGAGCAGTTCATAAATTGCTTTTTGGAGAGGGGTAAGGCCTGTGTTAAGGGAGACGTGGGGGTAGAAGAGGGGCAGCTGGAGCGTGGATCACCCTGAGCCCATATTTTCAAACCAGCTTGATGTTGCTGGCTGGACAGGCACCAATACTGCTTTTTTTTTTTTTTTTGGCCTTTTCTTTGCTATTTTGAAGGACTTTTCCAAAAAATAAGAAACGAAGAGTGCCTAACTGTATAGCCTGCAGAGTGAGCCAGCCCAAGAGATGTATTTGCTTGTGTGAGGCATGGTATTGCGATAATTTTATAGCAACATCGGTGTAGCTGTTCCTGGATCTCATCCAGTTGCGTTGGCACTAGTGTTTGTGAAGTGAGATGGGTGGGAGAGCTGCTCTGGCTGAAAACCAAGCCAGGCCGAAAATTATTAATTTTCAGTTAGTCATAACCTTGATCCATCCCAGTGCATGAGTAGGAGAATGAAATCAGCCTCTAAAGCAGTAGTTTATCACAGTGGTGGTTTAAAGTGACTGTAAAGTATCAGAAGTCTTTGTGTGCAGCTTGTCGTTATGTTGGAAATAGATCTGAACAGGCAAATTGTCTTCTGTCTTTCAATTGTACCCCACACAGTAGGATCCCAGCTGAGTTGGGAATTTTGTTTGCTGTTGCTGGGAAGAGGAGCATATTTTAATGAAATTAGTGACATCAGCAGCCTATGATGTCAAAACTTTGTAAATCTCACCACTGGCTCCTCTCTCTTTGCTGACGGGCACCAGTGAGTGCCGGCATTTCTTCTGTGCTTGTCTGCTGCTGTGGACCAGGCAGGCATGGTGCTGCTGAAATGCTTGAACTTCATTTTTTTTTATCGTAACACACTTGAGCAACTATATTTTTGAAGAGGGCATTGCCAAAACCTGCAATTGTGTTCATGTTATCTGGAGTGTAAATATTCACACTTAAAGGAAGTTCATGAAGCTAATACTAGCAAAAATAAGGTGGTGCCTTTTTTATCGAGGGTATGTTATTGTGTTAAAATTATGCCTTTGAGAAAGCTATTTGATGTCACTGTTACTCTTGTAGTGCTTTTTTGTTTGGCAGGGCAGAAAGAATGTGCTCACTCTTTTCATGCTTCTGCTTTAGCTTAATGGCTTCAGACCTTAATTTCTGTAACTAGGAATGTGTTTAAAAAATTTGATTTGTGTTAATGGCATGCTTAAGTAAAGTACTGTATGGTGAATAAAATAATATTCTCCTTTTTTAAAGGAAGCAGGTTGGTAGTGAATTATCTGAAAAATGGCCACACGCCTCAGATCGGTAAGTTGAGGACTTAAATGATGCTTCATGATTTGTCTTGCAGAAACATATTCTCATAGATCTTTCCTCTGAAGACTACTTGGGAAGACATGAGACTGTTCCCACATTAATACTAACTCTAGAGGTACTGGTGGGGGAAACATGGTTTTTCCAAGGAATCATTTGCTGCTCTTAGTTCCAAAGAAATCCAAGAATGCTCCACCACCCCCCCAGAACACCACTGGTTTGCCAGTGCTGCCAAATCAATTGATCTGGAGATTTAGTTACTCCAGTATCATTTCTACATGCCTTATAACATTATTCTATGGTGTAGTGCAGATAAAGGCCCAGTTGAGGTCCCCGAGATCTACTAGACCATTGTAACCTCTTTCTGCAATTACTGCATTGAATACAGGAGCTTAGAATATGGAGAGAGTAACATTTTGCTTAGCTCAGAGAGATGTTTGGATGTTACTGTCAGGAGTACAATTTATTAAGCTGTTCTGTTGCATTACCTGTGATTCTTGTTTATAGAGAAATTTCTACCTTCTGAACTATTTTCTCATTAATTCATATGAAGCTTATGGAAGACCAGTGAATCTCAGCTATTTAGGAAACAAAGATACCAAAAAAAGCTGTTGTATCTTCACAGCAGAACACTAGATAGGTAGTAATTCATATCCTAAAGTCAATATAATCATGGGTAGCCTGGCTTTCTCCCTGCACTTTTTAAAATGGCTAATTAATCCAGGTGCAACAGTTAGCTGCCATTGTGCTGATTCTGGTCATTGAGTTGGTTCATTTAGTACTTTCCCAAGAGGTGTGTGTACTAGATTACATGTTATAAATGTGCACTAAAGATTATTTAAATAGGCTGCTTCTCAGCACCAATTAGAATATTGTCCTTTACTTGGGCGAGTGGAAACTATCATACAGAAAAACTTGGACTAGCTCATCTGTACTGGTAGAAAATGATTCTGGTATTTAGAGCCAGGCAGAGGGCGTCATTCTGCCGCTGTAAAACTTTGGTTCAGCACATCTAAGTGCAGCGTGCAGTTCGTGTGCTCTCATTTTATGAAGAAAACACTGGAATGAGAAAGGACACAGGGGAAAGCAAGTAAAAATATCAATGAAACGGAGCGACTGCCTTATGAGTAGCTGAAAAGGCTGGACCCATCAACGAGGAGAGGATGGTGCAGAGGGGAGGGATGTGGTGGAGGTTAGAGAATCAGGAAGGTGATGAGTAAAGCAAACGCAAACCTGTTGTAGTGGGGGAATACAAGCAGAGTGAACTGCAGACAGTCCTTAGGCTCGCATATACTTTCTATATCATCTGTTCTCTTGCAACTATCAAAACCAAATAGACCACTGGGACAACCCATTAGAACTTTTTTAAGAATTATTTTAATCAGACTGTACTTTGCATGCACCATTCTAAATAACTGTTTATGCTTTAGTGTAACCGAGCAACTTCAGTGAACTATTCTAATTTCTGTTGTGGATAATTGACATTTTGCAGTAGAGCCCTTGTTTAAGGATGTAGCACTTAGAAACTTCTGAACAATTGTCGTCTTTGTGTGGTTTCACTGGGTTAAAATTGCCTTCAGCTCGATAGTATAACTGCAGAGGTGGGTTTTTGTGTAGCAATAATAAGGAGCAAATCTATTTCCAACCAGGACAGAGCATTCTTTGTACAAAAGCTTCCTCAGACTCGTTGCTTCTATGTTCTGTGCTGGCGGTAAGTTCTTCCGTCTCAGTCCAGTTAGACGAGTGACCGGACTGGAATCTCTTAATTAGTGACTCTAGCCATTGATTTTAAAAAGCTTAAAAAAAGAAAGGAAGAACTAATGACTAACTAAAAAAGGATAATCCTTGCCTTTACCTGATTGTTTTCTCGGCTTGGAGAAGCCTAAGTTTCACATGCTCTGAAAATGGTTTTGACCTTGCGAACGGTGAGTTTTAGTGTTCTGAAATATCTGAATTATCTGGCTGAAGCAAATTCTGTTTGCTTTACCATCAGGGCAGAGTTTGTCTGAGGCAGTCCTCTTTTTCTTCCCTAATACATGAGCCACTTGTTTATGAGGCAGACTCCTACCAAAATACAAACCAGCATGTGAGCTGTGTGGACCATTAGCATGTCTGAACTTTTAAGTTACTGTGATAGCACAGACATATTGAAGACTCTTTTGATATCTGAACTTAGACTCCTACAATTAAACTAGCTACTGACTAGTTGTGCAAAATTGCAGCACATTAAGATCTTGGGAGGTTCAGATCAATTTACTTGCGCAGTTTGTTGGTGTATGTCTGCTTGCTGAAGTGCTTTTCTCCCTGTCTCTGCAGGCTGGGAAGAAATGCACGGTGATCGGCGGGTCAGGATTCTTAGGCCAGCACATGGTGGAGCAGCTACTGGAGAAGGGTTATGCGGTCAACGTGTTTGATATTCAGAAGAGGTTTGACAATGACAGAGTGCAGTTCTTCCTGGGAGACCTGTGTGACAAAGAGGTACAGACTAACAATAGTACATGACTTGGGTAGATAGAAAGGTTGTCTGATTAAATAAATGTTCATTCAAACAGCTCACCGAGCCTTGCCTGAAGCACTAAAACACCTGAAGGCATTGCACAGGTTGTAAAAGGGTATGTAGGTATGCCCCCCAGCCTTTCCCTGTGAAGTCTGTAGCCTAAGCAGTTTTCTGTGGAACCCTCATTTAGAATATTTAAAGAAATATGCTTGACATCTGCTTGAAGCTGAAAAGAACAGAACTTGTTTCTGTGTTACGATTTGCATTACTGTTAGCTCAGATATACAGTCTAATTACAGCCACTGTTGGTAATTGCATGTGGGTGCTCTCCTAGCTAACCTCAGCTGCATCAGAATGGCAGAATGCATTATTCCTCCCAGTTAAGGCACGCTAAGACCTCTTGCCTTAATTCAGTCATGCATGTGAGCCTTGGCAAAAACATTTGTATGCAATGTGAAGAGACATCTCCCCACCGGTATAAAGTATCATGTCTCAGAGCTTTATGACAGTAATCTCAAACAGACAGTGCCACGGGGTACTGTTGGCTGTTAAACCTGCTGCTTGATGAGTTCTCTAACTCCTATCTCTAGGTAATTGGAGTCTCATACCTGCTTGAGACTATTGCAAGTAGTTAAGTCTAGATAGCCTCCAGGTCTCAGAACGTTCCCAGGTTCCTCTCTGGAAAGAAAAGATGATCTAGTGCATTTTTTGCCTAGCAAGAAGGAGAGGACATTGTGAAGATCCTGGATGCTAATCCTATTCCAGCTGCTCACCTTTATGGAAGAAACATGGCTTGAAATGTAGTGGGTTTGTTCCCATGAGAGAAAGACCTGTGTTTTGTTTCCTTCCTTTTTTTTTTCCTGAGTAGGCATGATTGCTGTTGCTTCATTGCTGTCTCATACGATGTATCTTCTAGGCTTTGCTCCCAGCTTTACAAGGTGCGTCAGTGGCATTTCATTGTGCATCACCAGCACCTTCAAGTGACAACAGGGAACTGTTTTATAAGGTGAATTTTATGGGAACCAAAGCAGTCGTTGAAGCCTGCAAAGAAGCTGGAGTGCAGGTAAGTGTAGAAAAGCACATGGAGACTCTAAGACGCTGATGTGACTTTATAACAATTGCAGCATGGACCAATTTCAGTCTATTCTGGTAGAGGGGCAAAGGTCTCGGGGTTACTGAATTCCTTCTTGTTCTGTGAAAATTAGTGGGAGAGAGAGACTCTGTTGATGTCCTACTTAGCATCTGCTGTAAGCTCAGTCCATGTTTGCCATGGAAAACCTACACGCTGCAATCTTCCTGACTGCAGGAAAAGCATCCATTAAAATCTGTGTCCCACTAGACGTCTGGGAATCACCCACGGGAGAACCACAATTGACAAGTGGATTCTTTCATGCTTTAATAAGGGGACTGCTCTAAAGATAGCTTTTCCCGCAGTGGAAGTATTCATGGCATCTATTACCTATGTGAATTCTTTGACATATAATGACAAGGAACACACTTGTGCCATAATCTCAGTATAATTTGGTTTAGAAAGCCATTTGCCCACAAAAGCAATAGCCAGAGGAAGCCAGGCTGCTGTTCAGGCAAGGTTGTGATTGATTTTTTTCTCCTTATTTTCTTTTGATATCACAAAAGTTTTCATTTAAATTATTAGCAAATTTTCAAGTGCAATGCATGTCAAGATCCCTTACTTATTCTGGGCAGAGATGTTGCCTCCAAAGCATGCATTTTGCGCCATGTCCATGTACAAATACAGAAGTGATAATGTAATAGACATAATTTAATTCTGAACATAGGACTCCCAGCCCCGCAGTCTGTTGTTTGTTGGAGTTTTTTTTGCCTCCTCGTGTAATAAGCTGTTGTAGGAAATGGGCCACGTGGTGTTTACCTTCAGGCTTAGTCTGGATTCTGTCAGAGCAAGGAGTTAAGTCTTGTTGGAACTTGTTGGATCTAGTCATCTTTCTATTACAGTGTAGATCTTGTTTAAAACCAGATGTTTCTGATTACTCAAATATATCACTGACTTCCTGTTTTGAATTCACTAGGGTACGTTTTTATCCAACAAAAACATCCTAGATAAGAATTCTGTTTTGGTTTAAGCTACCGTGATATTGTTATCGTGAAGATGAGCAAATATATTTTAAAAACACTCATTGAATGTTAAGTGCTAAAATGTGCCAAGCCAAGTGGGCACTCTGATTTCCTTGGAGATGTTTTCTCCTTGACTGCCTGCCATGGATGTTTTAATCTCCTTTAGGTAGCACCTAAACAATGTGACAGAGTCAATTAAAAGAGTGGGAATTCTCTTGCCGGTGCTTTCAGATATTCCATGTTCTTCTAGACTTAGTTTATTATCTGTAGAATCAGTTGATTAAACATTATTATTGTCTTTACTCAGCCTTCATATATAATGATGCTTTTGTCTTGGACTTTAAACAACTCTCTTCTTTCACATCTGTTGCAGAAACTGGTGTTAACTAGCAGTGCCAGTGTAGTTTTTGAGGGCACAGACATAAAAAATGGATCAGAAGACCTCCCTTATGCAAAAAAACCTATCGACTATTACACAGAGACAAAGATCCTACAGGAGAAGGTATCTGTCATCACATGGTTAACATTGTTATTTTTGATGCTTAAACTGCCCTTCTAAAAGTAGGGCATGCCCTACGGGACACAACAGATTCTTCAAGACTGAACAGATCTCTGTTGTTCTCTATAATCTCTTTTTCATTAAAAAGAAATACCTCGTTCTTACAGTTGAAAAGAAAATCTGTGCAGAATCATGCATATGTAGCAATGCCTGCCAGTTTTCAGAGCATAACTGAAATAGAAAATTCCCTTCTTTTCTGAACAATCTGTCAGATTTTAGCCCTCTTACTCTCAGCATGGAGGCTAGTGAGCTGTGGATTCATTTGTGCTGTTACAGAGAAGTATGGCAGGTGGCTGCGGCTGCGTCTCTCAAGTGGCCCATGTCCTTTTCCCTAGGCGTGCTGGTGGCTTGGTCCAGGGGATGCTTTCCTAGCAGCTATCTAGCAGTCCAGGTACATAAGTAGTCAGTTATGTCTTCCTTGGCTGGTGAAACTCCCAAGTAGTATATTCACTTAATAAAAAGAGAATAAAATAAAGCTGTGATGTAAATTACCAGTGAAGTTGAGTGAAATAGTGTGTTACACTACAGAGATTGTTTCTAGATAAAGAATAAAAGAACTGGCAGAGATGTTGCTTTCATTGCAAGAGCTGTGTGATAATCCCATTTCTTACCTGATCCAACTTTAAGAGCAGTTGAGGGGAGTTTTTCGCCTTCTCTGCTCCTACTGGAAGGCTGTTTCAGAACCACATTTACCTGATTTGCAACCTGAAGTTACAGTTGGGATTGTGAACAAGTCACTGGGGAAGGAGATGAGATGGAGATGTGGACTGAGGTTAGGAGCACGTCAGCCTAATAACATGTTGTAAGCTAATGCTATTGGCCGTATACTGAGAATATTGTTAAAAAAAGATCTAAAAATTTCCCCTACATCTGAATGTCTGCTACTTCGGACATTTGCAGGTCACCAGTTCTATTTCAGGTACTTAATGGTGCAGTATTTGTTGTTTAAATATGGTATGACAATGTTTTAAATCAAAGCAAACATTTTTTTAAACTTTTTTCAGTGGCTTGCATTTCAGTCGTGAAAAGAATGTACACTTTTTGTGCAGGAAGTATTTAGATTTGCTTCAATACTGAAGCTGACAGTGTGTCCCCCAAAGTTGAGTATTTTAAGAATTTTTCTTCTGTTCCTTGAAAAGAGCTTACTTGAAAACACAGCATAAAAACGTCTGTTCTTTTGCAAGCATAACCACTTTGCAGTAAAGTGGACTAATAAAGTGGAAGCTTATGAGTAGCAACCAAGTCTAGCCCAATATGCTTGTAACTATGTCTTTGTTTTGGGTGAAACAGTGGAAGTATTCAGTGCTTATTTGTATGTGTTATTCTTGGATTTTTAATAGAAAATCTGGCAGCTGTTAAAAATTAGTAGAACACGTTGTTTGGAAACTCCCAATAGAAATAAATCTTCAAAGATGCCTTAGGAAATCTGCTTAGCAGTTGGTGCTGCCGGGAGAATGGGATCACACACCTTCTGAATGAGATCGATAAGGCCCATGGTGGAAATCTTCTGTTGATTGATGAGAGAGACAGAGATTGAATTGCTTAGTGTCCTCCTTTTCTCCAACATGTCCACAAAGAATTCATGGAGTGAAGGAACTTCCAAAGTTCCTCTGGTTTCTGTGGTGTTAAATGAGAGAGGCAAAGAGTTCTGTTTCCTTGCCTGTCAATTCATCAAGTGTTCGATAATGAAAACAGATTTTTGTCTGGTTTTATCATTAAAGAGAAGTGGGAGAAGAGATGGGAACAAAGGAAGGATCATTTGTAAGATACGGTGAATAGTAGTTCTTCCACTGATGTCTTCCCAAGGAACTGGGGGAATGCCCACCTTCTTTAGTGATGATCTTGGAATATATTATGAAGCTGTACTTTTCTTCTCAGCCTTTCTGTCCTGATTTTGTTATCTTTTTTCCCCTACAGGAAGTGCTCAGTGCAAATGACCCAGGCAACAATTTCTTCACTACTGCTATTCGTCCCCATGGAATATTTGGTCCTAGAGACCCTCAGCTGGTTCCCATCCTCATCCAAGCAGCTAAGAGTGGCAAAATGAAGTTCATAATTGGGTGAGCAAGGCTCAGTCATTTTATAGCTTTTGTTAAAATTGATGCTGAACCTACAAAGCCCTTTTGGAAGGGAATAATATTAAATCAGTAGTAGTGTTGTGGCATGGAAAAAAAAGTACGTTTCTTTAATTTTTCACTTGTGATCCAGGATTCTTTTTTAAAAACTCCTTCTGTGTTAGGGACTCATGCACTCAGATGGTAAGTGTTCATAATGCAAAAAGAATATTAGTAGGGAAAGCTGACATAGACAATGCAAAGACAGCTCAAGCTAAAGAGCTGTCCTTTTAAATATGAGAGAGCTCAGATTACTTGCTGTTAATTTAATTAATACACATTTCTGGTATTTGAAGTTCTTGCAATTAAAAAGCTTATATGGTAGTGTTTTAATATTTCTGATTATAAGACAAAGATATTTGCCTTGTTATGGAGCCTTGCAGAGCTTCTAGTGGACCACTGAAATTTTAGAGGAAGAAATAGTTCAAGCTACTATTAAGGATATTTTTATCGGTTGGATTAGGCTCTTGAAAAGAAATGTGCTTTTTAATTTATAATAATTTTTATTACATGCAAGGAGCTGGTTTGTGTGTACATGTGCACATGTAACTATGTGCTTGGGGTAGAAGGAAAAAATGGAATAGTGTTGTGGGGTTTTTGGTGTTGTGTTTTTTGGGGGGGTTTTTTTGTTCTTATTCTTCGTTACAGTTCACTTCTGAATTGATCTCTCAAACTGATCTGTGAGCAGCAAACCTATGCAAACTCAAGGTTTGCACTTTGTGCAAGTCTGCATTCTCTTCCAGCTCAAACACGCATGCCTCATTTGAGTTTTCCTACCACTATACAGACCTGTATATCCTTTCCAAGAAAGCAAATAAAATAGCCATTCATCCACGACTGTAGGAAATGAAAATGATTCTTTCTCAGAATGTTGGATTGCAGCAATACTGTTTTTAGGGCCCAATGAGCATGGTGGTGGTTTTGTAACGAACAGTTTGTTTGATTTAGCTGGGCTCTTGAAAGTGGTATGCAGATTCATTTTCATTTTCTGTACCTGTGTAGAAATAGATTTAACACAGTGGGTTAAATCTGTTTCAGCTAGGGCTGAAGTTGGCTCATTGAGGGAGTAAGTTAGAATTTCATGAGCCAAGAAATTCATAATTGAAAGCTTGTCCTTAAATGCCTTTCTTTGTGCTAGTTACCACTCTGTTTCTATTTGTTCTGCTTCTGTGGATCACACTGCTGATTCTGAGACCTGTAAGATCTGCAACACCTAGAAACGCGGTAACTTGTGAGATTTAAAAATGGTACTGTTGCAGGAATGTAAACTTTGAGGGCCTGGACAAGATCTGTGACAGTAACATCCTTTCCTCTGTCTCCAAAATAAGATTTAGGGATTTCATCTCTCTGACAGGGTATAGCCTGAAGTTGCAGCACAACAGCGTGGGAGAAGAGGAAACTTGGAATAAATTTATCTTGTGTGAAAGCCCTTCCTTTTGCCACAAGCAGGTTTTCAGCCTAACTTGCCTTCAGGCTAAACTTCTTCCTTTTGTCTGTGCAGGGATGGAAAGAACTTGGTAGATTTCACCTATGTGGAAAACGTGGTCCACGGACACATCCTAGCTGCAGAAAATCTTCAGAAAGACTCTCCCCTGTGTGGGAAGGTAAGAAAGGAGCTAGCGAGGGGAGCGGAGTGGGTGTCCCCTAGCTGAACTTCATCAGTAAGCCTCGCTTGGCTTCATGTGCCTGCTCTGTAGTTCATGCTGATTTTTGTCTGTACTGAACATCTATCTTGCAGATGAGTGGAACTAGCACACACAAATGAGTCAATTTTTTCCTGTCTGTGGGTATAATGAATGGTTGCCCATCTGGTCACCATTGTGTGCAACCACATGGGCGAAGATATATGAATATACTTTAACTTCATGCTATAAAACTCCTTGTGGAAGGAAATCCAGGCAGAATTGTGGGCAGCCAAGATGCGTGCATAAGAAACATAGTTATTTAGCCTTTACGATAGAGTTCAGAACAGGAGAAACTTCTATAGATTTTCATGGCACCACCATGCTCTGGGCACGCGCTGTACATACAGCTAGGATGCTTTAATGTGTTTGCGTTGTGTTGTGTCATTCAGTTTGTTTGACCATTTATGAGTAACGTTAACCTCTGGCGTGTCAGAAGTACTGGCTTTCTTAGCAGAGAAGGGGTTCATCACTTTTCAGACAGAGGTGGTTGGTGCAGAGCAGTTTCTCACGAAAATGTGTTCTCAGCCAAGTCAGGGATGTCAGTCTCCTCAGCATGAGCATGAGATGGGCCATCACAGGGACAAATTTGTGAAAACTCTAATGACTTTATCATCTGGCTTTTTGTCTTCCTCTCTTTCAGGCATTTCATATCACAAATGATGAACCAGTTCCTTTTTGGGCTTTCATGTCCCGTATCTTGACTGGCTTGAACTATGATCCTCCCAAGTACCGTATTCCCTACTGGCTGGCATATTACCTGGCCCTATTCCTGTCTCTAGTGCTGTGGCTGCTAACTCCACTGGTCACCATCAAGCCCACTTTTACCCCTATGCGGGTAGCGCTCGCTGGAACGTTTCACTACTATAGCTGTGAACGGGCCAAAAGAGACATGGGCTACAAACCAGTGGTGAGCTTGGACGAAGCAATAGACAGGACTCTGCAGAGCTACCCCCACCTACGCCGGGCTAAGGCCTGAGAAGTCCTAGATGGATTTTTTTTTTCCTACTTGATATTCGTGATCGCTTTGACATCTTAACATGAACACTGAAGCAAATTTCACTAATCCTTTGGAACAGAGAGTTTTCCCCGAAGTCCCCCTTCCTCCTCACCATTGTCAAGACGGCTTTATCTGGGTTGAAAAGAAACTCACGTAAGAGCTGTGCTAACAGTTCTTTTCTTTGATGTGACTTCTTGTTTTGAAACAGCTGCTAGGACTATGAATAAACACCCTGCTGTGCCCTCTTCAATCCCAGCCCAGCACATCAACATTCCTTCGTCTTCTCTCTCCACCCTTGTCCTCTGTTTTGTTGCTCTGGTGATAGCAGCCACCTTTTCTCATAGCTGCAGACTGGTTAATGAAATACTTCTCATGACTGGTTCCTCTCTGTGGTTTGGATTTTTTCTATACAAGAGAGGCTCATGTCAAAAAGGAGTTCTGCCACCATCTCTTGAATCATTGAAGCTAATTTTGTTATTCCCTCCATGATAGGTGGGTGATTTGGCTTCTTACTGAAGCATCAGAAGGAAACCTGAGAAAGGCATGCTAGGCCTCTCTTTGTAAGGAAGCATGTGCCATTGTTTCTGCAGGAGCCTACTTCTATTAAAAAAATAACCCAAATCAAGAAGAGATGACTTCCTAATTTTGTGTTCCACCTTTGAAGCGGCAGATCCCATTCTGAACATCTCAGCATAAACAGGGTTTTAATCATTCCCTTTCTGAGGGGAAGAAACCTTTGCTGTGGCCGTTGTTGGTCAGCACCTACTATTTTACTGTAGCTTGCTTGCTTCCCATAAGAACTACATTGGTTGGAATATCGTACTGCACAAAGCTCTCATCTTGTCTGACATGTTATTTCTGGTAACGGTGGTTTTTATTGCTTTGACCACTTAATACATGAAAAAACCCTCTTTTCTACTAGAAAATGGTTGTCATAATACTATGTTCACCAGATGGCTTAGTCTGACATTTATATTAAGTGTACTTTACCCTATAATCTTTCTAGAGTGCTTCAGTTCTGTTTTGTTTTTAAATTAAGAGTTTAGATTAGAGTTAGAACTTCCCTCTGTGCTGGTTCCTGGCTCCCCAGGAGTTTTGGTGTTTCAAATTTCAGAAGTATGGGAAGTGCCTCACTTAATGAGCCTTAACCTCATCTGGGAGCTCCATATGCTGCTTCGAAATTAGTTTTATTTTAACTTCTGATTATTTTCTGGAGAACTTTATGTTGTGTTTTTTTTTTTTCCCCTGGAAATTTGTATTTTCTGCTTTAACAGCTACCTTGTTTTACCAACCTTTGCCTTGCCTGATCTTGAAGTAAATACTAGCTAGTTGCTTGGGCCAGTTCACAGAGTTCTGGTTTGCACCAGTCAGCCACCTCGGCCTTTTTTTGTGGTTTTATGGTTTTTTGTGAATTCACAACCCCCCATCTTGTAGGGTTAAATATTTAAAGCTTGATTTCTAGACTGCAATTCTTCAGCAGTGTGGTGTTCAAAAAAAGAACCCTGTGGTTCCTAGGTTTTCTGGAATCTGCTTGTGTCATCCCACATCCCATTTCAGTGAGAGACAGATGCTGCTTTCAAAGACCTAAGCTGTGTTAGCCTCCATGTGATGCATCAATGTGCCGGCACGAATTCAGTGTTAATGGAAAGACCCCTTCTTCCTGTAAGTGTGTACCAGTGAGCCATCTATATATAAAAAAAAAAAAAAAAAAATTGTGATGTCTAAAAAGAACACTCATATGGTGAAACCATGCCTGGCTGAGAGACATGACTTTATTCTCAAGGTTCTGTAAAAGGCCAGGCATCTCACCTGCTTCAATGGGTGAGGAAGGACTGGAATATGTTTGTTCCTTGCTTCTTTCCACAAACCTGGGCCCACTTCTAGTTTTTGTAATGTAAGTCGGCTGCCACTTTTCATAGCTGAAAATGGACAATTCAGACACACCTCTGCCATGTGCCATAGAGGTAGCTGCTAAACCCAAGCTGGTAAGTACAGAAAGCCCCAAGGGACAGCATGTGCTAGCTGAGATGCAGTGCTGCACAGAAAAGATGGTACTGCTTTTGGGACTCGTGGTGCAGCACAGCAGAGAACTTCAGCTCCTCATCTGTGAAGTAGGGCTAACACTGCCCTCACACAGAGAAGCGGTGAGGGATTCGGGTTGTACCAAAGTGAAAGGAGCAAGCACTACGATTATTTCAAGTCAAAAATAAAAAATAGGTAAAAGCACATTTTTGGCCTCTAGATGGCATTTCCCAGCTAGATCTGCCTTGCAGCTTCAGTCAGTCACAAAAATGTGCCCTCTCAGTCCTTGGACACAGCTCCAGTGGAGGTTTACTCATCTCCCTGTGTCTTTAGAGTACTGACAAGGTAGGAGGTGAAGGTAACAACCAGAACGTGCTACAGAAACAAGAGGCACTGGAAGTTCAAGTCTGCTGGATAAAAAGCAGCAGGCAATATGGTTTCCCTCACGTGTCTGGTTAATACAAGAAGGGTAAACCAGAGGTTTGGTTGTATGAGGGCGAGCAGTTTCCCAGAGATGGGCATGGAAAGAAGCATTGCATCATGCTGAAGTTGGTTTGACTTGGTACTCTCTATATAATTAGGTCAGCTCCCAGCATTTCTTCTGGCAGGCTGACTAGGTTCTGTTTTCCAAAACAGAAATAAACAGGCATTGCTGCTGTGGTGGAGCCTGACGTTGCTGTGCCTGTACCCCTGGCCACAACAGAGGAGGAACCTTGCTTTATCCGTAGCCTCTTCTATCCCCGATCAAGCCTCCTCCTCTCAACTCATTTTCTCATCCTAATAAGCACCTGCATAAGTCCCATCTTTTGTTTTCTGGGCAAGCCAATGAGATCCTACTGTACTTTCCTGCCTGTGATTTGTCATGCCACCTCTTCACAACCTGTATCTTGTGTGTGTCAGCAAGAAAACAGGAGCCTACAAAGCAAAATTGCCATTATCAAAATTTCCTTCCAAATATCTAGGGTCAAATGCAGTTGCAATCTGTTGTTCTTGGTAATGCTCAACAAGAACTGCTAGAGACTTCAAAGACTTTCCTAGAAAATTCTTGTCAAGCTTCTTATCTCTCACTTTGCTTTCCTGGCTTTTTCTTGCTGCAGCTCCTAGTTTTGCTGACCTGAGACTGTGTTTGGTTTGACAAGCAGTGGCAGAGATGGAGGAGATATCTTGTGTTGCTTAGCCTAGAGAAAGGAGAGGGTGAGAAAGAGAGAGAGGAATAAAAGTGCTTTTCTAGGTGGAGTAAAGGTGACCAAGAACCTCATTTCCTCCCTTACAGATTGGAAAGGGGACGTATGCACAGGGGGAGTCTTACAGTCTATGAAATACCTTTCAGTCTTGCCCTTAGAGTGTGGGGGAAGCTCTTACGAAAAAATACCAAAAATGAAAAAGGGTGGCTTGGTTGTAATTACTTGAAACAGGTAAGAGGAGCAATTGATGAAAAAGCAGGTCAGAAATTATCTTGCATGTCCAGCGAGCAAAAAGCCGTAGAGGCAAACTTAAGTCAAGCCTGAGGTGGATGTGTAGGAGGTTTCAGATGGAGGATAATGTTTGCATCAAGTTTGCTACCACTGTGGAAGCTCAATACCTTCAGTGACTTAGAAATACAGGGACCTGCGATGCATTGCAGCGCTCAGATGCAGCCTTTTGTGAAACTGTGAAACAGGGCACCTTCTGACTCAATAGATCCTTGCATATCTTATTCAGATCCGCCGATGCTGGTGATCACCAAGCGCTAGTATGAGTTGCCACACCTTTGAGCACTAGGGCCAAACGTGGCATCAGTGGGCTGGACTCTGCTCCATGAGAGAATTGTTTACCAAGTTTCGCTAATGCTTGTGCAAGCCTTTGGAAAGTGCCAGGTCCACAGATGTAAGTGATGGTGCAACTTGGTCCTTATTATGGGAGAAGGAAAGCAACTTGTTTGCCTCCGAGCCCAGAGGAAGCTTGCTGAGCTGGTGATGAGAAATAAATAGGCATCTCCCTACTTGCAACAGAGCATGTTTGAGGTGTTTCTGTTACCAGATTGCACATGTTTTACTGTCTTAGCAATGCCATCAGGCTGGCACTTAGCCACAGCCTCTCTTTTGCCCCGTGTTTGCTGACAAGATCACTTCTGTCTCAGCCCTGAGAGCTCCTGACCTAGGATGCAGGTGTGTCTTCGTGACCATGGGTGAGATTATTGTATTCTAGCACTAAGCAGTCAAGGATATACGATTCTATTCTGCTACCTGCTATTAGGAAGGTGAGGTCTGGCATTTTGGCAGTGCTTTGTAATGACACCTCATGAAAAACCAGTTTGATTCCCTTGTAACAAATGGGTGTAGTGGTTTTACACCCTTCTACTCATCAGAGCTCTGCTCAGTCTCTACTGAGGCTTTGATTTTCTGTCACCTTGGCAAAGGCCCAAAGGATTGATGGGTTAGCTACCTTCCTTCCACCATCAGTGCAAGGATGGGGACTAGATAGTTACACAGGAGAGAGTGTTATCAAAAAACCAGGAAATGCTCCAATGGCGTTTGGTGCTCTGGAGTAGTGACTCAAAATCTTTTTTGTTACTACAAAATATATTGTAGTAACTGTTCAGATACAAGCTGGACTAGTGAGGGAGGCTGCATGCCTCTGGGCAGAAGTCCATGGCTGTCATAAGAACGACAAGAATTGCTATTCCACTCGGTACAACCACCTTCCCATAAAATTGCTGCCTGGATTTCGAGAGTTTAGCAGGTTCCTACCTCGTAGACATCACTGTTTCTAAAGGTATGTGTACCGCGCCTCTGGAAAGGAATGTACTGTAGAGTTACGCAAACTGGTTTTAAACTGCCTGTTTCTGGAAGTGGTAGCAGTGTGCCCATGGCAGCAGAGAGCTTCGCGCGGGCTGATTTACCCTAGCAAGAAGAGACTACAGCGTAGGCATACCTGCAGTTCCCAGCCAGGCAAACCTGCCAGCCTGACCTTCTGCCGTGCTAGCTGTGAGCTTTCCTGCACCTACCTCTGTCCTGGGGCTTGGCTAAGGGATCCCCTCTGGGACAGCTTCTGGGCTTCAGGAAACAGAGCGCTCATCTGTTGACGTTTCAGGGCACTGGCAGTGTTTAATGCTCATTGCTTTTCCAAAAAATCCCTGAACCAGCCCATCCCCAAACACGAAACTCTCATTGGAAAGTGTCTAGTTTGCAGCTCAGTCCTCAATTTTTCTGTTTTTATTTCTCTGATGCAAGTGCCCTTCATACTTGCCACATTCTCTACTAGACAGTTCTCTTACACTATGTTCAAGTCACTTCTGTTTCTTTTTTTTTAATTATTTTTAATTTTTTTTACCTCAACGGTCTGAGTCCTTTAAATCTTTTGCTGTTAGGCATTCTCTCTGGCCTGCGAATGGTTTCTGTGGCTGCAGCTTCCTTGTGTGATGTAATTCTCATGTCTCGCTGATTCCTAATGATCTGCTTTGCAATGCACTGAGAATATAAAGGAGGCAGATAAACACCCGTGAAAAAGCATCAACCAGTGCTAACTGTGAAACATTGGTACGAGAGGTGCTTGTGCTTTTCTCGTAAAGGAGATTCGGGGACAATCCATCGCCTGGTAAAGTCAGGTACTCCAGGCTGAAATTAACCTACAGCTTTTACAGAAAAATAATATTTCCTAACTGGAGATGGGGAAAAAAGGCTCTTGCGACCTGCTCCTCTCTCCTTGCCTGCTGCAGGAGCGTGTGTCTGTCCCTGGAGAAGGTTGGGTTGTTGAAACAGTGATGGGACATTCCTCCTGCGTTGGGCTGGGCTGGCTGCTCTGGCACACCTGGATGGCAGCCTTAACGGCACCTTTGGCCCGTGGCCTGAGGAGGGAGTCCAAATCTGCAGCAGGGTGGGTGGGGGCTTCAAGCCAGACTCTCTTGGTTTTAACCTGGTACAGAAGCAAAAACCATCTCTCTTGGATTCTGCTTCCGGACTGATGAAGATAAGGGATATTTTGGTTTTGTTGACTTCAGTACGTGCAGGGTTTGCTCCAGAGGTTAACTGTACTGTTTCCAGCTGAGGCTGATCTTCGTGGTGAGACTGAGTTTTGTGGCTTTCTTCTGAAGCATCATGAATTTGTCAGTATTTAACCTGTAGCTGCTAGCTTGGAAAAGCTGTTACTTCTTGCAGTGGTAAGAGTTACGCTTTCGCTAGCTTCAAAGTAGTATCGGAGTGTAGTTGTCCCTATATATATATATATGAGCAAAAAGACCCTGTTTCACACACATGTGCACACACACACTGCATATTGAATGGATTCCTAACAGAAATCTAGAGTCTTTATCGCTACACCTCTTCTAGAAGCCAGAGATATGATGTTCCTGATCTGATTGTCTCAGTTAAGTGCCTAAAATGGAGTAAATTGACTTCCCTACAGACTTACTGGCCTCTGGTCTGGAGTGACCTGGTGGTGCTGCATTTCAGTGGCCCTGTGGTGTGTCTTCTGGTGTGGCACACAGGCCTGCCACTTGCTGGCAAGAAAACTTCTGCCTCTGGCCACTGCTGTGATTTTGAAATGTCATGTCATTAAAAACTGAATATGCTCCTCTAATTATGAGGAAAAAAACCACTCATCAGGGTTTCTGTGCCTGCTGGTGTGAGTGACATCCAGCTATACTTTGGAAAAAGAGTGGTTTATCTAAGACCTTAATTGGGATAAAACCACAAAGACTTGTTTGGGACTGATTGTCCCTAACTCTTTGGCTTCTGAGCACTATAGATGTACTTGCTGAGCTTTGTTTGGAGTATGGGAGTACTGTGAACTGTGGCGATACAACAGCCCTGGAAATCTCCAGTTCAAGGTGAGCTGTCTGCATGGCTGGCCACAGTTATTTTCAACTGAACAAAGAGTATGAAAAGCCTTTTCTACAGGGGGAAAAAAATGGAGGAGGGGGGGAAGTCTGTTCCTGTCCTACTTTCCTTACTGGGAAATAAAATGCAAAGCTGTATTTTACATTAACATACTTGTATACTAACATGTATATATATATATACTACATTTCCCATGGTATCTGTTTCTGACCCTCTGGTGTTGTCCTCATCCATGTGAGAGAGAAGGTCCCTTTCCAGTCCTGGGAGACAACTACTCTTGAGACTTCCTTCTTTCCAGGCTCTTTAAAGTGCGTTCTGTCTTGCTGTTCATCGAGAAGCCCACTCCCTGAGAGGTCCGTGACGTTCATGCTGCCCTTGGAGCATCCACTTCTCTGCTCCTTTTTAGCAACAGCCATGGCTGGAAGAGTTTCCCTGCTTTACTCTTTCTGCAGAAAGTGGTGTTTGGCAGCCATGTGCTAAATGGTGATGAGGGTGCAGTGTTTTAGGGACAGGATGTTGCCCTTGGTGATCCTTCTGTGCAGACCTTGAGCCTCTGAAATGCATGAGCTTGATTCTCCTTGCAGTTACAGTACTGCAAATGAAAGTAACTCCCCTGAAATAAAGGGCTACACTGCTTCAAAACAGATGGGAGAGAGACAACTGGAGCTGCTGGGTAGGTCTGAGGTTTAATCGCCATGATAAGTCAGCACCTTTCATGCAAGGTACCAGCTGAAGCGCAGGCGTTGTGGGCGCGATGCTCTTGCAGGAGGCGTGGGTACCTCAGCGCTGGAGGGACCGTGGACGTAAGGGGAAGCAGCTGTGTGTTGCTGCCCCTCCCTGGGACTGCAGCTCACGAATGTGTCATGGCTTCTTAAATGAAACTGTACCCCATTTAAATGGGAAATTAGCTGAAAGGGGGAGTAGATATAGCAGATAAAGTCCCTTTTATTCTGATGTAGGCTGTCCATATGTGGTAGTTGCAGTATCACAGTTCTCCCTTGGCTTTCCCAGACAAGCCTTAACTCTCCTCTTGCTTTACTCCCAAAAAGCTGCCTGTGGCCAGCGTGATACACAGTGGTGAGTAGGCAAATGCTCTCCTTCACTCAACAAGTGCTCCTGAGCAACAGCCTTAACACCTCACAATGGTGTTATCCAGAAGCTGAAATTACACAGGTAGTGTTTGCACCAGAAAACCATGGTTAAATTAAGTGAAATAAAATGTCTCCTTTTGACCCTTCTCTCGGGAGCATTGCCACAGGATTAGCACAGCGTGGATAACCCACTATGGGACTGATACGGATTTCAGACTGGAGTAGCAAGGGAGTTGACTCTTGAAATAGAGGAAAGCTGTGTAAGGTCAGTGCTGAATCAGCAGGGCTTTGGATGGCACCAGGAGGTTGAAGACAGAGGCTGAAGATTGAGGAGACTTTAGAGAGTCGATTTTGACAGGGCTTGAATGGCATTTCTCTGTATCTCACTAGGCTACGTGCTGTGCAGCGTGTCTTTCACTAAGAGCTTGCACATCCAAGTTGTTGTGATGGAGCTGCCAGCTCGGAAATACCTTCTCTGCTGTTCTACCTTGCCACCACACCCCTGACTTTAAGACCTGTCTTTGGATGTTTTGTACATATGCTTGGACCTGTATTTTCAAGCTAATAACAAAATGTTACTTAATACTGCACCTATCTCCTCTTAGTTAATTAGCAAAGCAATTCTTTGCTGTCTTCCTTTCCTCTGAGGAAGAGAGCAATGCTGATAGGCAACTAATGTTTTAGCCTGAATATGTGCCAGTTCAACAAAGTATTTGTCTGCATCTAGTAAAACAGCACTCAGCTTCTGTGAGTATTGTTTTAGGATCTCCTTATTCATTTCTTACGGTGTTTAATATTAAGGTGCTCATAATAAGTGGGGCTTTTTGTGGGTTTTTTGGGTGGTTTTTTTGAGCATTCGTTGTGGAACAGTGTGTTCACACTGGGAAAAAAAAAGCATAGTCCTTAGACCCTGGTGTGTCCCTTCTGCTTGCTTGGCAGAGGACCTATTGTACCCGAAAGGCTGGCCAGGCTGTTAGTCACTATTATTTCAGGAAAGAACCTGAACGAACCTTCAGCAAATGATGGGATGACTCAGGGGTTACTGAAAATAAAGCTGCACTGTCAGCTGGAGCCCTGAAGCAGAGGATGCTTTACTGAGGTAGGGTCTGTATTTTAAACAGCCCACTTTAAACATTTTAAATTTTCCTGAATTGGACACCCCTCTGTGCCCACTCCGAGCTCAGGGTGTGGTTTTGTGAACGTTACATCTTCTGTCCTGTGCTTATCTCCGCTGGGATCACGAGCAGCCCCTGGGGAAGAAAGCTCAGCTGAGCCTGCGCCGCTGCTGGTGTTGCAGCATGAGGAGATCAGAGAGAAAGATCTGGGATCGGAATAACAACGTTGACATCAGGGCTTTTCAGGCATTATCTTCGCTGTGCCGCTGGGAGCCAGGGCTGGGTTATTAGCCCTGTTACAGCACATCCCAGCCCGCTGGTGGTTTGCCCATCATCCTACAGCAGAGCTGCGAGGAGAGTGCCCAAGCGCGGCTCTCCAGCAGCTCACCTGCTACAGGCCTGGCGTAACTTCTGATCGGTTCATAGGGGTAGGAGAAGGTGTGTGCTGGTGGGCACAGAGGTGGGGAGAGGTCCTGATAGATGCTTGGTCAGGGCTTCATCACCACCTTCTTGCCAACCTGTTGCAGTCCTGGGCTGAAGCCCTGACTTCTCAGAAGTGCTCTAAACTCACGTCCCCAACCACCGGTCTTTAGGAATTGGCAAAAAGTGTATCCAGGGGTCTTGCTGTGTCCATTCAGAGACTCACCAAAGCTGGGTCTCGGGGATCTTGCGGTGACCACAGCAATTAGAAGGGGAAATAAACTGAGGAAGATGAGAGTACGTCGCAATTTCCTCTGCAGTGAATAGCGATAATCACACCTGTGTACCTCATATAATTAGTTGGAACTAGACAATCACTGTTAAGTGCTAACTGCAGTGCCAGTCCTTGGTGCTACCGGGGTACCAGCTGCTGTAAGTGGGGCTCAAGGGCTTGCTGATGCCTGCATAGCAGTGGGGTGCCCGCCCCCCCTTCCTGCGGGGCAAGCCTGTCTGGCAGTGCCTGGCTTGCTGAGAAGAAATTCAGTGGGGTGAGAGCTGGGGGGCTGCTCTCTGCTGTCCCATTGCTGGGACAGGGCTGGGGAACATGGCATTTTCTGGAGAATGCGAGGAATGTAGAGGAGAGCTTGCAGGGAGGGGAGACCATGCCTCTGAATGGAGAAACCTGTTTGATTCCCCTGAAGGGCAAAACACACCCAAGTCTCCTCCTCAAAACAAGGCTTGGCTTCCAGGAGCCAGCCCTCGCTCCGCCTGGCAGGTAAGCGCTCAGCCTCGCCCACAGCCGCCTGTGCTGCCAGGGAGGATCCGAGACACCCGCTGCGAGCCCTTGGCGAGCAAAAGTGCCAGGAGATTGCTTGCAGACTGCTCCACATCGGTCTTTTGGGGGGAAGCCACAGCTGAGGAGCCCCTGCAGGTAGGGCTGGGCAGGGAGGCTGGTCCTCTGAGCCTTGCAGTGGGGCAGCTGGGGTGCTGCTTCTCTCTGTGCTTCACCTGCTCGCTCTGCGTGGGGAGGAGGCGGCAGAGGAAGGCTGTCCTTTCCTAACCTGTTGATGCATGGACGTGGCGGGGATGAGGGAGACCTGAACAGATACCTTAAATCCTCCTCCTGCATGGGAAAATGAAGCTCTCTTCTGTAGTGTGTTGAACCAAAGTGTGGATCTAAAACGGTACGTGAGTACTGCAGGGATGGTGTTAGTGCAAGTACACAAATGAAGCAGAAGAGGGGAGGTTTGGGTAAGGGTCTTTGTTGCTTTCCTCTGTCTGATCACTGAGTTCCCTCTCTGCACATCTCTCTGAAATCTGTCCCCCTCTTAATTTCCTAGGTAGAGCAGAGGGCATGGCAGTGAGCTTACTGGGGAAAAGTCTGTGTGTGGGCAGGAGCGAGCAGAGTCTGGACACCACGGGTAAATTTGAACCTGTGACCCCTGACGGCCTTTTGAGAGGCTTGGGGTAAGCTGCACCATGTCCTGCCTCTCCAACCCCACCTCCCCAGGACCCGTGGGGGACAGAAGGGGGTCCAGAAAGAGATCTTTCTTTCTCTCCTGCTCTGTTTTGTTTCTGAATTAGTATGAAATCAGCACCCTGGAAAGGAGGGGATGGCAGTGGTAAAGCTGGTGCTGAGGAGACGAGCTCCTCCTTCACGCCTTGCTTCATCCTACCTCCAAGCCTGGGGAATGTCTTCTCCATTTCGCCGTCCCCACCCCTCTGCTCAGCCCTTGGCTGCTCCAGAACAAACCCCTAACAGGAGGATGAGCTGGATTCAGCGGGACAGGTTGCTCCACCGCAAGCTGGGGAGCAGAGATGTCCTCTCTCATCAGATTGATCAGGGTGTTGTACTTAGGCTAGTTTATTTTATTCATCAATTCAATTTTTCATTTCAATTATTTCATTCAATTGCAATTCCAATTTAATTGTAGAATTTAATTTAATTCCACAAATGACAGATTTTAGTTTTCTTTTACAAAAACATTGTTTTTTCTTGGCAAAGCTTTGTGCTTGTTTCTGTGATGTCATGAAGCTTCAATGGGATTTTCTGTCCTGCTCTGTTTGTGGGTCTGTGATACAAATGCAAAGCTCTGCCTTTGAAAGCAAAACGAATTTTTCTTTCCTTCTTGCTTTCATCTTTAGACATCAAGGCTTAAGGTCAATGGCATGTGGGTGCGGTAAACACCCTTTACATCCTTCTTCCTTTTCAAATACAGAAATTAGTTGAGCAATTAGGAATTAATGCCTTGTAATTAGAGTAATGAAACTGTATACCCAGTATAGTGAAAAATGATCCAGTAATTTTTGGCAGTAACAGCAGTGAGTTTTTGTGTTTGGGGGTTGTCATGCTGTGTAGGTTTGTACAGCTCCTAGCACAACAGGGCCCCAAGATGATTTCTCGGGATAAGCAGGTTTGTGTGCTGCTCTAATTAAGCTTATGCCACACTTTCCTGACTTCAATAGCTCAAGTCTTTGCCAACTTCATCTGGTTGGACTGAATTTTTTTTTTTTTTTGTGGGGTATGTGGTTGCAAGTGAATTAAAAGAAATTATAATTGTGCATTTATAGCTTTACAGCTGTTGTCTCGGACACGGCTGAAATGTGTCTGTTGCTCGCGTTAATGAGTTCTCTGCAGGCTTCCCATTGCAATTGTAGGTTTTCATCTCTCTTTTTCCCCATCCTCGGGGAAGAAGAGGTGTTTGCTGTCCCCAGGTAGTGGTGACCAAGATCCTAAGGAGCTTTTGTGCCGGGCTGAGGCTCTTCACAGAGATCCTGCAGAGCCAGCCAGGCTCCGCTGCAGCTGCAAGTGCTTGATGATTTTGCGATTCATATTCAGGGTCATGTTGGCCGCCCTGAAAAAGGTGGGTGCACAGTTTGATGACCGTGATGCAGTTTAAATTATTTGACTAGCGTCATGGAAGAACTGTGGCAGGGGCATATCACCTGCAGCAGAGTAACCATCCATCCTCTCCAGCTGACACCCGACTCCTCAAACACCTTGAGCAGTGCTTTCTGGGGAAAAGCGCCTCCTCTTGTAGCCTGGCCTCTCCTTAGGGTGCCTCTGCATGGGCTGAACAAAGTAGTGATGAGCTATTGTATTGCACAAGCCTAGAAGGGTTGATTTAAGGTTGCCTGGAAATTCCTGATCGTTCGCAAGCTTGACTTTAGAAATCTCCTACTGCTTCTTAAATATCACCAAGTGTGTATGTTACAGTGTCACTGTTAAATAGTCACTGCATGGAAAAAGGGGAAGGCAAGAGTAAAAAGCTGGTCCTTCAGAGAAGCTAAGTATCGTCTAAAATGTGAGGACTTACCGCCCTGCCTGTATGGATGGCCGTTCAGCTGGGGTTTGGCACTTTAAACCTTTCTGCTGTTCAGAGGCGGTTATGTGTGTGTTTATCTCCATTTGAAAGCCCACGGCCATCCAGTTGCTCCTAATACTGAGCCAATATCAGGACCATGAGTGATTTGCCATTGAGGCTCAGTCCAAGTCCTGGAGTGTGCCTTAGGCTGGGGGTCTGGACTTTCAGAGACCGACTGACAACCTCCCACTTCAAACACATTCAGCCACCTGCATGCGTGAGGTGGGATGAGATCCTAAATTGCAGGTTGTGAGTTCACAGTGTGAAGTCTGAAGTGTAATTCCTGTTGCTGCTCATTTCCCCAAGTGCAGACAGTGGGATGGAAGTGTCCGTCCTTCCCAGGTGTGGAATGTCATTCGGGTCAGAGTTCAAAGGTGAAAAAACCCTAGTCTTAAGAGTGCTGGCTCAAAAATGTCATGGCCACTGGGCATAAAGTGCTAATCCAGCATAAATTTTCTTTACGGGTTCAAATTTGCTGAAATGAATTTAAAGGGTTAACTTTGTTCTGGCAGGGTTTATGCTAGACCAGGTACAGTCTATCCACGCTGCTCTCACTGCACAGCAGATCAGGTGACAGCTGACATAAAAGCATAACATTGGCACAAAGTTTGCATTGTGTGCTCTGGCTAATGCAAGAGAAATGCAAGTATGTGCCCACGCCTAATCCAGATCACTGGAGGGCAGCCTGACAGTGCACAGGTCTGGATTAGCTGTCCTGCAACCTGGATATTGCCTTTCTGAGGCAGCATATCTCGTGGCTGCATGTATTCAATGTGGAGAAGCTTTCTCTCCCTTGCTGTCCTTCCTGTGGGTTTGTAAAAGTTGGACTTGATCTGCTGACTGTTAAACCAAGGCCCCACCTTTCACCATATGGGTTGGAGAGTAGGGACTTGGACCCTGATTAAGGTCAAGGTGACAAAATTCACAGCAGAGTTTAGGAGGTTCAAATGAAGAAGGTTCAAACCTTTTGCAAGCTTTAAATACATTTTAATTTGAGGACCATGGAGGTCAGAATAGGCATCAATTATCATTAAACCAGGATATTCTTCCTCATGACTGACCTCAGTCTGTTGGTGGCCAAGGACCAGCATTCAGGTCACTGGAGGTCACTGGCCAAGTCCTCCATTAGTTCACGAGTTCCTAGCTGGTGAAATGAGTTTTGTGCTTCTACCCAGGGACAGGAGGAGCACGTGAGAGCTCCTTGGAAAGCAACGTGACAGCATGGGTGGTCTCTGCTAGCAGGCAGCAGAGCCCAGAGCTGCTGGCTGCAGGTCCTGGCTCACTGGAGCTGGAACAGGATTGCTTTGCAGTTGGTGGCATAAGTGATGCCACGTGGGCTTTGGGGAGAAGGAAGGTAACACTGGTTTAGGACACGCTTTGCTGTCTATTAATGACCCTTCTGTGGAGGCACCAAGATTTTAACTCCCTGTTGCCTGGACTAGGGAAGGCAGCAGTGCGTGGGTCAGCTGTGGGGTACCTGTCCAGAAAGCGTCTGACTGATACAGCGTTTTCTGGCACAGAGCATCTCATCGTGCAGCTCTCGCAGGGATCAGCACAGTAAAGTGAGCCTGGTGCCCCGGACATCAAAGGGAGATCCATCCTGAAACCGGTGAGCGAGGGACTGGGAGCAGGAGCGCTGTAACATGAACTTGGTGGCTGGCCTGGGCTGTGCGGACAGTTCAAGAGGCTAAAGGCACCCCGTGGCACTCTCCAGGGAAGCTGTATTTACAGGATCAAAGCAGCTCTGCTTCCTTTCCCAGGGCATTCATTTAGTCCTCAGAACTAGGTCCAACGTCGGATCCAGCTCATCACTGAGATGAATGGAGGGCAAGGTGGCTATTAGGCGCAAAGGGGCTATTACCGCAAGTGCCCTACAAACTCCTGACAACAGCAGGCTAAAAAATTGTTATTAACATTTTAAAGTTGCAGTTGAGCCATCAAAAAGGAGGATGGCTGGCAGGTTTTTCTTCTGTGCGTTTGCAGGTAATAGGAGCTGCAGTCAGCTTTTAAAGAATAGTAAGTGTTTCGTCTCCTGAGGTGTAATTATATCTTTTTAAGTGGCTTACATGGAAAGCAGAATCATTCCCAATTAAGTGATGGGCTCCTGATTTCAGGTACTTGGAGAATTTATTAGCAAAGAGTGCTGGTCTGGCTGTACATCAGCTCCTTTGCAGAGGACTGTATGAGTGGGCAAGGATCTATCACCCTCTCCCTCCACCAGCAGCAGCCTCCGTAGCCTTGGGAAGAGCAGTGGCCATGGGGACAGACAAGAGCACAGCTGTAGTTACTCCATTGTTCAGCCCGCGGGCTGTGATCCGTAGGGATCGCTCCCTGCTAAGAGTAAGAGAGGAGTCTGTGGTGCCCGAGCCATCTCTTGGCTCCTCTGCTGGTACTGCTGACGATGGTGCCCACTGTCGTGGTCGTGTGTGTATATCGCCTGCCCCCGCGCAGCCAAACTGAGCTCTTCAGCTTGTTTCGCATAGCACAGCCGCCTGCTCGCCTGGCAGAGAGAGGGTCTTCACCAGGAGCCGCTCTCTGAAGCGCTGCTGAGAGACAGAGACTCTCTATCCCATTAGCAGCAGTGACATACCTTGAAGCCGCTTTAAAAACTCAAAGCGTGTTGAGACACCCGAGGCAGGGCAGGGACCACTGCAGCACCCGGGAGCGTGCGGAGGGAGAGCTGAGCTGGCTGGCTGCCTGCAGACGGACGCGCCCTGAAGATTAAAATCTAAACAAGGTTTCAGCTCCCCTTTCCTTATTAAATAGCTTGTAATTGCTTTCATTCACGTGATGAGCATCTTCAGAGTTAGTGTCTTCAGTGGGAGGCAGCATATTGGCAGGCACCGTGCCCTGCCTGCGTGCAGTCAGCAGATTGACTCCAAAGTGAGGGCTGTCTGCCTGTCTAGCTCTGTAGCAAAGCTGCCTGTGCACCCCATAACCTGTGTGTGATTTTGAGGGCCATGCTTGTCAAGGGTGGTGCTCCGTGCCTTTGAAAATCAGGGCTTTTGTATAAATAGTTATCATGGATTTAGCTAGCAGCTCCATTTGAAGCAAGCAGTCTCAGGACACAGTCCGATAGTATTTTGGTCCTGTGCAGGCAGAACATTTATTTCTTGTGCTGGGCTGCTCACATTGGATGCTTTGTCAAGAGGAATTTAGCCATTGTGACACCCGTTTTTATGGGTCTCCTGTTGCCTGATACATCCCAGTGTTTTATCGCAGAGGCTGGTGTTTGAAAATTGAGCACTACTTGCAACTAGCCAGCATATAGGCTTGAGGGACTTGAGTGAGTGTTTTGGCCATATTATACTAGAAGCATGAGTCTGAGCTGGGCTGTAAATCACAGATGATTTCAAATATCAGAAAGAGTATCTAGCTGCCATGTATCCTTGTTGCCCAGGGACGGGCATCCAGCTCCCTGTATCTTGATGCCACTTATAGGGAAGGGCTGGAGCGAGAAGTGAGATGAGGGTGAGGGGGGCAGGTCTGGAGATCCTTCTGGCTTGCGAAGTGCTCTGCGGAATTAAGGAGACTGTAAACTGTCATAACTGGGCCAAATTCCTCCCTGCTACTCCCCGAAATCAGTGCTGCACAGCTGACGGAGGAGGAAACCCAGCTTATCAATAGAGGTTCTCTCAGTAATATCACTGAGAGGATCAAGCTCACCTTCTGCAGCGTACTCAGCACATAGCTCCACCTGTGCTACACACCTGAGACCTGCTATTGTGGGGAGGGGAGAAGCCATTTGGGTTTAATTGCCTGGAACCTGGTCAGATCCTGACTCATAAAGGGCTCATGAGAACTTGGGGAGAGGAGATGAATTTAAAAATTGCTCTCTCTCAGAGGCCAGCTTGTAGCTTTTCCCCCAGGTAGGACCAAGGCATTGGTGGCAGTTTCGCTTGACCCTGTTTCTCCGCTGTTATGATCCGGGCTGGAAACCCCACATGAAGTCAGAGCCTCAGTAAGGTGCCAGCCTATCTGAATCTTGGCCGTGGGCAGATCCAGCAAGAGGGAAGGATGGGTCTGGGAAACAAGGAGATAACAGATGAAAGAGATGACAGTGGTATCGGGGCTAAGCAGCACACCAGCGGTGAACATGGAGCAGAGAAGCCTGCAGCAAGCCAAGAGGGCAAGGTGGAAGATTTGGAAGAGCAGACTCGTCTATTTATCCTGTTGTAGCAGGATCCTATTTTGGAATGGTACACTGAGATAAAAGGCTGAATGGTCCATGCTTGCTCACCTGGCATCCAGTGCTGGGTGTGAAGCAGGTACTGAAGATCCAAATTTCAACAGACTGTTCCAACTCTGCTCCCGAGGTGGACTTTCACCACAGGCACTAATGAGGGCGCAAGCAGGCCACCACTGGGTATTCCTGCAAAACACTCCCATGATGTGCTGCTCCTGGCCAGCATCTGGGAGAACAACAGTCCTGTAGCAAGGATAAAGCTTCACCTCTCGCCTAAGAGCAGAGCGCGGCAGGGAGACGCATTATTTGGAGGAGTGGAGCGGAGACCAGCTGCGTTGCAGCAGGTATGTCCTTAGGATCATGTGAAGGTATACCCTGAATTCAAAACGTGTGCTGTAGGTAGAGCATTTGGTGAATTTTAATAGGGGAAGGGTCTTCTCAGGGGCTTTCAGGTTGTTTTTTTGGCGAGGATCATGGTAAAGGAGACATTTGGAGTACTTTGGGAAGGCTGTAGCTGCCAGCTGCTTTGCCTTGTGAACTTGGACTGTCAGTGATTAACCTGATACAGCTCTGTGGTTAGACTTGCAGAGTTGTTGGTTGTGTTTTTTTTTTTTTTCAGAATTAGCAACACTGAACCCTTTCAAAAACATGCAAGTTTTACGAAGTTTTTTTTCCCAAGAGAAAAGAAGTTAAAAACTGAAACAAAAGGCTAACTTAAGCCTTTTGTAATGAAAGATTTTCATTTTATGTTTTGAAATAATATGGTTTTTTTCCTCAATCTTCATTTAATTTTCTTTAAAACATATATAGCAGCATTATATGTAACTAAATCCTTTGGCTGATTTGTCATGATCTCATCTGAATTTTTCTATTTGCTGAAAGCTCTGTTCTCATGTCAAACCAGAACAACTTTTTCTCTGCTGGAACCGATCAGCAAATAAAAACATCCTCCATCTTTTGCCTGTTCCTTGATGATGCCTGAGAAATGAGTAAGCCCATAACCCACTAACTTCCCACTCCTCTTAACGCTGCACTGCTACATTGAAAAAGCAGGTAACGGAGAGGGAAGACGAGTGCCCCCTCCCCACCTGCCAGCAGCGGGGCGTGACTGAAGACCCCCGAAGGACGCCTTTGTGCAGGGCACGAACGCGCTCTGGGAGCCGCGACGGCGATGCCACCGGCTCCGCTTGCTGACGCCGGCCACGTCAGCGCCTCTCAACAAAGAGGCAGGTGTTTTCTTCGGGCTGCGTGCGGCAGTGAGTAGCGTGTTTGGCCTCTTCTTTTATCCTCTTTATTAAATAGACTCCGGTGGCACCTGGGGGCTTGGTTTTCCTTTCCTTGAGCTAAGGCAGTCAGGAGTTAACCCCTCTTATAACAGTGCTGCTGCCTCTGTGACAGGCTCCCAGTCACTTGTCGTATGGCTCAGGGCTCTTCCCTTCATTAGAGAGTGAACCTGTAGGCTGGGTTGGGTTTTTTTTCCCCAGCTTTTTCCAGTCTGCAGACTGCCTTTCCTATGGAAACACCTCCACTGCTTAGGGACTAAATGTGGCTGCAGCCTTTCCAGACTTATTTTCAGTAAGGGCTTGCTCTTGTAAGCTGTCCACAGGGCCCTGGGGGTTTTGAGGATCAGAAGATGAAAACTCCTGTAGGCATTTATCCTGGTAAAAAGAATCACTTTGAGTCTGTTACCTCCCATTAAACCTTGTTAAACAGACGGGCTTTTGTGAAGCCATGTCTTCAGAAACTCAGTAGCTGGTTTGATTGAGCCCGTGAGGGGTCTTCTGCGGTTAGGTGTGTTTGCTCACCAGGTTTGGGATTTGTTTCTCATGGCCACAGGTGTTAATAACCCCTGTGTCCAGCATCACTGAGACTGGGGCTTACCGTGACAGCTCTTAGAGGTTCCCCTGGTTTCCCTTACTGTTCCCAGCTAAGGGGTTTCTCTCAGAGGCCTGTGCTTCTGCAAGTAAAGCACTTACACCTTCATTTTATTTTAAGGTAAAAAGTGTGGTGAAATTGGCACATTTTTACCAGTCTATTTTTTTTCTGAAAAGATTTTTTTTTTTTGAAGGAAAAAACCCCAACAAAACCAAAACACTCTCCAAATATTATTCTTAATGCTTGCTGGAAGAACACAAGTCCCAGTGTTGTGTACCATTTGAAACATCCATTCAGAGCTGCGTGTGCAGAAATACAGGTGTGCAGTGACTCTACTGAGTCCAAAGAAAAAGGAAGTATGTAGAACAGGAGAAAGTATAATGTCTTTATGCCTAACTACAGATTAAGGCACAGAAGGGATTCAGCATATATATTCTTGGTGTAAGGGTCTGTGCACTGCATGTGCTTGTAACCCAACAAACATTACCGTGAACGGGTATGAAAGTAGGTGGTATTTGAATTTTCACCCAGTTGTGCTCTGCATGAACGGTACACATGGATCTGAGAGTCATAGATGTTTTAAAATAGATGAAATCTAAAAAATAATTTAATTTTAGCTCAGGAGAAGTCTGTTAGAAGGTGCAGGAGGAACTGAATTCTGTCCCTCATATTACCTAGAAATTTTCCATGGACTTTGTATTTGACGTGATAGGTCATGGATGGAGGTAGCAATGCCCAGCTGTCCCTGCTGAGGAAGGAATCTCTCCAACAGGCAGGTTTAGGCACCATGGTCAGTCTGGGTTTTTTTTATTGCTTGTTTGATGTCTCTCTAGTAGGTCATGCTCACAAGTTCATGTTGGTCCTGTCTCTCTCGCTGCCCAGGTAAAAGACTTACTGTCATACACCACAGTTTCCTGTAAGCCCAAGTGCCAGGACTCCGTCCACACGGAAATCATATATATAATTATATATAATATAATATGTAATATAGTATATAATTCGGAAGAAATATAGCGCCTGCACTGGCTTTGCTTCAGGAAGGAGTTGGGGCATGGCAGGAGCACAGACCTGAACAGGGTACCTGGGAAGTCCCGAGGTACAGATGCAGCCTCAAGCTGCTCAGCAGCAAAGGGAATAAATGGACATCTCTCTGCAGCCAGGTGCAACCCCTCACCTTCTGCGACCGTTTTCAGAGGCGATCGCCTCTCGGAGCTGGTGTTATGCAAACCCATCTCGTATTTATTTCAGGATCCCAGGGCACTTTGCAAACATTAAGCCCAAGGCGGCTCTGTAAGGTTGTCCAGGGAAAGGGTGTTAAGGGAATCATCCTTCAAAGCGCAGAACTGGGCAGTGCTTAATGGTGCAGCAGAGCCTGCAGTAACTGTTTGGATCAGGAAATGAAGAAGGATTATTGCTCATTTACATAACGATGGCACCCAGGGGTGCCAATTAGGATCAAGAGCCTATTGCACTGGTGGTGTGCAGACACTTAATAGGAGGCAGTTGGCTCCAAAGGGCCCCCACTGGACTTCTGAAGGAAAACCTGCTGTATAAATAGGAAGGGAATAGGGATTTTTATTCAAATGAGGGGGTTTTTTTGTCTCAGATTTTATATCTGTAGTCCATGTTTGGGAGAAAAATGTATATTCCTGAACAGCTCTGGTGGCTAAACCAGAGTGACTTGGTTACTTAGTGTATATCCTGTTGTAATAGAGATGTTCCTAGTCACACAGCAGAAGCATTTTGTGTTGGGTAATGAATAAACAGAAGACACGAAGGTGTGTCCAGACCAGCAGAGCTTATTTTCTAACTATAAGGCAAGAGGGAAGGGATGGATCTAGTGAGGCAGAAGAGGTTTTGGTCTAGATGAGAGGTGGAGATCTCCATGTTCGGTCAGCATGGTGATGAGAGCTTGCTGCTGTGTGTTTGGAAACGGGTGATTACAGAGATGGGGAAGTCACTGTGGATAGGGTTTAAAAAAAAAAAAAAAGTGGAATTCTGTAGTGGTGGAGAGATGGAGAGAGGACTGTGGGACAACGAAGGACAGAAATGGTTGAGGGCTGTGTGGGGGCAGGAGTGAGAAAGGTTACAAACTCTTCAGCTGTACCTGTTGTCTTTCATCCAGTGCCTCAAAATCTGAGACCTGCTTGTTGGTGACTGGAGATAAGGATCCCAGAGGTTTTCAGGGAACAGCCACCTTTGCATACCAGTAAAAGAGGAAGCGAGTTGTTTGCTGTCCTAGTCCTCTCCAGTGCTACGTGCATTTCTGGGGGGCTACAGGTCTGGAAGTTCCTGTGCATTCTGTCAGCAATAGGATGCTGTAGACATGGGGACATGGAGTGGCTGAAATACAGAGGGACCCATTGCCATATTTCCTGTCATGAAGCATCATTTTTGGGCCATGTCAAGTCATCTGAACTGTGTTCTTCCCTTTTATGTCCCATTTTGCCACAAGTGTCAGGTGCTGGGCTAATGATTGAGTTGTGTTGGCAAGAGGAAGCGAAGGAACAGCATGTCTTTGCCATCTTGCATAGAGAAAAGGGTTTCTTCTGGTGTTTGTTTTTTTTTTTTTTTTTTAATAATCTGTCCTGAACAAATAGCTGCAGTGGTTTATAGCTGGAGACTCTGCTCAGAGCCAGCTCCAGAGATTCACAGATAACCCTCAGCACTGCCAGAAGAGAGGTTCTTCTTTGCTCTCAAACTCATGGGCCATGCTCCTAACTTCTAAATGACTCTCACAAGGTGGAACACTGCTTTTGGATCGTAAAACCTCCAGCAATACTATCCACTGCAGTGAAGCCTGGGACTTAATCCACTGGGAGAAAAAGCATTTGTCTTATTTAAAATCTGGAAATGCTCAGAGCTGAGGAATTGCAGACCACAGGAAGTTTTCTGAGTATCCATGCTCAGATATCACCCCTCACCTGCTGAGTTCAGATTACCAGGCTTCATTCAAGTGGCAGATAATGTTCTTGTTCCCCAGGTGGGAAGTGGAGCTGTTGGGATCAGCACTAGGCGAGTGCATGTGTTTCTGTACCCATAGAGGAAATTGCTATATCCTATGGCTGTAGCTAATAATTCCCAAGTAAGCTATACCAACAAAAACGCTTTTTGCCCTTGTAACTTAACATCAAACATGGAGGTTGCAGTAGCATAAAAGCATGTTTTTGAAGAAACACATTCCCTAGCAACATTTTGGTAAGGAAGATACCGGAAGTGCTCCATGTTGGCTTGTCACAACCTTTCATGGGAATAATGGTAGCCAAGCGTTAACAGCTGAAGACACCCCCTCTAAATGTAGAACTTTTGAAGTCTTTGAGATTTACTGTACTGCAGACTCAGAAAGTTTTGAATATAAAGGCAAAAATGCTTTGAAACGTGTTCTGAGGTCCTATAGCACGTGTTGAAGCCTGAACCCAAATTTTGCTGACAAGGGGAAGCTGTTTCAATTTCTAAGCCGTCCTTGGAGCGGTGAGAAGCACCTTCTTTCCCAGGAGTGTTGTATCAGTGTTCTAGAGCCAGACACCCTCTTGCTAATCCTCTCTGGCCCCATAAATCCTGTGCTGCTTTCTGCACAGCAGTACAGTTTGAGCAGATGGACTGGGATGTGGTCCTGTTGCAGCCCAAGAAGCTATGTCTGCTGTTTCTTACTCTAACCACCAACTGCTGGAATATCAAGATATGGACAAATACAGTTATGAGGAAGATGCAAGCATTTTTCCCAGCAGTAGTTTGCCGATCTGTCTGGTTTTGGTTTGGGTTAGTGGGTCCAATGTATCTCTCTTGTTCTTGTTTCTTCATCACAGCTACTATCTTGGCATCCGTAGATGTCAGTTTATCTGCCAGGTATCACTGCCAGATAGCTTTAAAACAAGAAAATGAGCTTTTCGTTTCTTATGCAAGAAATGCAGAGTTATGCTAACTGCAGGTTTCACAGTATAGCCTGGGTTGATTTATCTTTTAATGTTCTAGTCACTGAGCAGGCACTAAGCACACATAAGGTCAGCCCAAAACTATACCAAGCCCAGTGTCCTAAGTCCAACGGGAGCCTACAGCAAGTGATTAAAAAATATGGGCAAGAAATAGGGTACTTGAATTGCTCTTGTCTTGCTGAACCCACTCAGCTTCTGGTGATCTTGCTTAGGCTGTATCGCCTTGATCCTCGGGTGAAAGGTAAAAGTAGCCGTTTGATAGCCTTCGTTAATGAAAGAGAGAAAACTGTGTTATAAGGAAGCAAAGAGCTGGCTCCTCTCGCACCCCTGTGCATCTGTGACAGAAGGTTTGCCGAAAGCTTCATTCTGGACCCCTTCATTTCGGCGTGGGACAGGAGGACAGCTGTCTCTAACCCCCAGCGCTTTCTGCCTGTCAAGCGGTAACGACATCCCGATCTGTCACGCTGCGCGTGTACGCCGGCTGGGCTGCTGCTGCCGTCGCATGTTTCATAGCTGGAAAAAGCAGGCTGGCAGAAAACATCTGCCAGTCCCCCAAAGCCAAGCCCAGCGAGCACCACCAACGTGTTCCAATGCCTGTTTGTCAAGCCCGAAATATCGGTGGAGTAGGACAGTGTTTGCTGCGGTCCCTCCCAGCATGATGTGAGCCGGGAAGAGGGAAGGCAGTGCCAGAGGAAAAGGCTTGGCCCGCGTGTAGTTTCTGGCACGTTTTTATACACATGCTGAGTGCCACCCTTCGCGGCTTCCCTTCCTTTTGGGTGTATTTGTTAGGGGGATTGTGTGAGTAAGAAGTGAAGTTTCTGTTTAAGCAATAAATGGAGACATCGTTTCGCGCAGGGCTGGCCCGCAGCGCGTGACTGGGAGCAGAATTCGGCCCTGCACCTCCATGAGCTCCAGCCCTCGCTCCAGCCCTTCCCGAGAATCTTTCCTCCATGCTGCTAAACCTCTGCTTATTCCTGTAAAAGATCGGTGCCGGGGGCTAATCACCTCTCGGTTATGCTGCTAGATAGGTAACAGCTCTCCAGCTGTAGCCTATACCTGCTTCCACCCCTGATTTGCCCTGGATCAGGTCCATATCACACTCCTGGGATAGTTCTTTTCCACCGCTTCTCATCCTCCGCTTACTTCAGTTTTATTTTGTCCTGGAATAGGAAAGAATTTACTGTGTAGAAGAGAGCACCACCAAATGCGCCTCTGAGTCGCAGTTAGCAAGGTAGCTGTGGTCTGAATCCGCCTCGCTCAGATACTGTAAGTAATGAAGCCTCGTGGCTTCTCGATGTGCAGGTCCAAGATGCTGTGACTTCTTTTTAACCGAAAGTTGTCAGATTACAGGTCTGCCAGCTGTGCTCCTGCAGACTGCAGCCATGTCTCCCACCTTTATTGTAAAGATACCCAAGTATTTAGAGGCTCTTCGTGGACATCTAGGACAATGCTACAGTTTTCATTTCTCTCTAAATAGCAGGGTCAATGAAATCTGCGTGGGAAGGGGGATCTGGGAAGGATAAGAAAAGAGGTGGGCTGTCTGCTTATGGTGAAAGCTGAATTAATGTTTGGGAGTGTTTGCGAAAGGGAGAGGGAGCCTTGGGGTAATAGCAGAGGGCTTGTTCACGAGCTCGGTGCAAACTGGATGAGGAGTGGATATGCAGTAGTTAGATCTTTGGCCGAGACAAGCCAAAGGAGGAGATTTTGCCAAGAAGTAATGCTGTGAGATCAGTGCTCGGCGTTCCTTATGGGCGTGTGGCTTCACAGCAATATTGCAGGGACAAGCCCACCAGCAGATAATAACAACCTAATTTTAGATTCACAGGCTCCCGAATAGGGTTGGGCATTCTTATTCACGAATAGCATAGTCACTTAAGAATCCAGGTTCAGCAAATAGTTTTGGCAAGGAAAGAGGGGAGGGTTGTAAAAGCTGGAAGTTGCCCTTGATTTTCTCCTCTGAAACAAGGGCTCATCCCACAGCTTACATGAAAAACTTTAGAGGGTCAAAAAAGAAAAGAAGTATTTTTTCATAAACACATAATCAGGTGCTGAATTAACCTGGGTTCTACTAATCTCAAAACAGTGTGTCCCTTTTGAGGGGTTTTGCTTGCTTTTGTTTGTTTGTTTACAAAAACACAAACCACCTTGTCTTGGCAGAATCTGAAACAACCTATTTTTTTCTCCTGACTTTTAGTTTGCGGTTACTTTTGTTTTAGCTACAGCACTAAAAATCAGTGCTCTGCAAATTTCTGATCTGAGAGCATCTCCGAGGTTGTACATCCAGAAGTTTCTCCTTGCTGCTTTACTGTGGTCATTTGAAGGAGGGTCCCAGCTGCCATCAGAAGTAAGAACTAACTCTTGCTTCTGAGACAGGCAATAAGACTTGGGGGAATAACTGATATCTCTGCCAACTCAAATTTGTCAAGAGCCATTATGTTATACTCCCACTTGACAAAAATATCAAGGTTCCCCCAAGCAGCCTCAGCTGCTCCGAGTTCCATACACTCCAGAAGGTCTGTACCACCTGAGTGGCTCTAGGCACTTTTGCTAAGGTCTCCTTGACCACTTTCCTCCCAGACCTAGAAGGATGCATCTGTCATGGCCAATCTGAAGACTTACAGGTGTGGAGAACACACCCATTTGATTTTTCCTGTCCTTGATGCTGAAGGTACATGGCATGGGGAGAAATCACAACTCTAGTATATGTGCCACAGTCTCTTCATCCTCCAAGCTCTGTGACTGTGACACTGTTGTGATGCTCTCGCTTCCACGTAACTTCCAAGTTTTTTATATCAGAACTACTAATCTACTTTTCCCCTTTTTCATTTCTTCCAGGTGCTTGCTGTCTTCTAACAGTAACTGAAGGGGAAGGCGCTTCTGAGAACCATGATGTCCCTGGGTGTCAGTAAAGGTAATTCCTTTCTCCATCCCAAGCTGTTGGGGATCTGTCCACTGTCATGGCTTTCCTTTCCCTTCTTTGCTCAGTTGTATCTGCTGTAACGTCTCTGCTCAACTCCCCCAGTGTGGTATGTCCAAGGGTAGAGGACACCTCTTCTTGTCTGGGACCTGGTCCAACCTGCAGCTCCAAAGTTACGTGCATTTGGCTATAATTTCAGTATCCATGAAGGTACAGGGAGCTGGAGAGCTTATAGCCTGGCTGAGGTTTTAAGATGAGCAAAAGACTTAATAAACACCCACGTTATTCTCCCTTCAAGACCCTCCTTAAAATTCTGTCTTTGAAATGTCTACTGAAAATACAGCAGCAATTAGCAGCCAGTGCAGCAGCTGACCAGGATGGCTTCCCTCTATGTCTGTCTACCCACACCCTTCTGTTGTCTCTTCTAGAGATAAAAACCAACAGTCTGTGGGCTTGGAGACCACCCTTGTGCAGCATGCAATATCCATACAGTAATGAGAAGGCTGCCTTTATTAATAATAAACTCCTAGTAATGTCATATTAAAGGAGTGTGAAAAAATCATACTGGGGCTACAAGTTGCTCTGGGTTGTCCCAGGAACATGCCCAAGCTGTAGAATTCTGTGGCAGACTCTGAGATTTAATTTTTAAGCAACAGGTGCTCACAGGACCTTTAGGCGTGAATAGATGGGATGATGCTTCCAAATCCATAGGTGATCTGAAACAGTAATATGGAGAAGAGTGGAGATGCCTTATTTATTTCCATTAGGTAATAGATTTAGTTTTCAATTTGAATGCTAAGAAAAGCAGCCCTTCCCTTTCCAGGCGCTCTGCATGAAGAGTGTTACTGCTGGTCCCTAAACGGCACCCTGACGTAGATGTGGCCGTGCATAACTGTGCCTTTTAACTGCTACTGCTAATTCCACATGAGGAAGGACATTCTCTTCATTGCTGTAGCTGTGTTTTCCTTAGAGACAATCCAATGTGACCAGTTGTTTAAAAAAAAAATAATCCCACCCCTACAACTTAATGTATACTTGAAGCACATGACCGTGTGTCACAGAGAATCAATTTACTGCATGTCAGCTGCTCAGTGATAACTATTTCTAGGCAGCCTTCTAGTCCATCACGAGCACAAGATACACACTTAGTTGACCCTCCTTTCCTGGTAGCTAAATTAAATTATTTCATGTTTGCCATAGGCTAAGAGTGTGCAGGCAGGCAGTTTCCTTGGCTTGGGTGATAAGAAGTTGTAAAGCTGCAATAGCTTGTTGGTGTCTCTAAACCCCTGAGCTGTATTAGTCCAAGTGTGATGAGGAGAGCAGGCTTGATGTTTTCAGCCTTTACCAAGTCATTTCCAAAATGGCAAAAGATTGAAGATAGTCAGAAATACACAGAAAAGGAGATTTCCTTATCTGGTCTTCATCTAACAATTTCCCCATGGGCAAACAGCTATTTCCGTCAGAAGAAAATGCTGGATGGGGAATTTTCCAGTTGAAATACCTTTTTTTATAATATCTGGCTGCAATCAATTTGGTCCAGCAGGACTTTGTTACTTGGGGATGACTGAAGCCCTTCGCATCAGTCACCTGTGCATTTCCTTTCATCGTGAGAGACTGTTCCCCCTTTCCCAGCCTCCCATCTCCTTCCCGGCCTGCTTCCAACATTTTTGGCTTTAATAGTCCTCTCCATTAACCTGTGCTTTTTTCACACAGTCTTGTTCCCACTGGGAGGATTTAGCAACTCCTAATCCATGGCCGTCTGCAATTTCCTACATTGTAATTTTATGTTGTAATTGCCATTGCTGACTTTCTCAACCAGAGAATGTAGTTGTGGTTCATTGCCTGAACAGAGATAAGGAGCAGAATGAGGATGGTGGCAGAGCTACTGTTGGACAGCAAAAAAGGGACCATACAGGATAGGATGTTTCCAGATTTGGGCCAGATCCACACCCTTAGGCTTGAGATGGCTTGAGAATATGTTTTTGAAACATGGCTTGAGAATATGTTTTTGAAACATGGCTTGAGAATATGTTTTTGAAACTGAACTTTGTAATGGAAATGTGGAAATGAGGAACGAAAGGATGTGTCTCCTCCAGCTCTGACAAGCCACCAGAGAAAGCTGACAGCTGGGTAGTTTGCATTTTATGGCTTACCTCTAACCCCCAACTCTTGGCTCCGCTTCATGCTCCAGACATATCATCCTCTCCCACAAACCAAAAAAGCCTTACGCTAGAGCTGATGCAATGGGAAATGCCAGAGGAAACACTGCTTTGTAAACACGTGATTAGACCATCCACTGAATGTCTTTGGTTTTCCTGAGAGAAAATGATTCCGTGATGTTAGAGTCCTCTGAAAGGAGAGAAAAAACTATATGAATCTCTGTAGGTGAGGTGATGCATTAGGGTAAATTGATCCTGAAATTTGGATATCGGCTTGTTTCCATTTTTCACCAGAAGTGGCAAAAGACTCATTCAGTGTTTGAATCTCTGACTGAAAGGAGACTTGTGCTCCCTGCTGTCTGCAGTTTGCCCCAGCTCACCTGCTGATACTGTGAATTCTTGCCCTTTCTCAGCAACCCTTCTCCTCTCTCCTTCCTTTCCTTCTGCCTCTCCTAGGACGTGTCATTCCACCCACGGACGAAGACCGCAGGAGGATCATTAAGCAGATGAAGGTTCGCACCACCCTGAAAGGAGATAAGAGCTGGATCCACCACCATAACTCGGACTCTGAGGATGAGAAGAAGAGCAGCCTGCTGTAAGTGTGGCCACTGAGGAACACTCCTCCCTTCCCTCTCCCTCAGCAACCTCCCATGAGGGAGGCTTTACAGCCTGCAGAAGAAGCAAATGTGGTGCTGGCATGTTTTGGGGTCCCCACGATGCCAGGAAATGACACTGCCAAAGGGAAGTGGATAAATACAGGCTGGGGAGAAGCTCTGAGAAATGGCCTTTCCTGGGAGCTGGGAATCCAGCAGCACAGGCAGATTTGAAATCTCATGAGAACTCCGAAGTTTTTGAAGCCATATTGTGTTTCATCATCTCTGGAGTGAGAAAGGAAGGGGAAGACCTTGATGGGAGGGAGTTTAAGTGATAAAACAACCAGGTCTGCATCTCCCCGCCCCAGCTTGCAGGGCTGTGTCACGCAGCCACGCTTGTACCAGGGAACACCACAGTCTGCACCTGCTTCTCTATAATTATCAACAAACCAAGCCCAAATCGGTCTTCTCTTAGCAAGTCTCTCTGAAAACATCACTGCCACGTTCAGCAAGGCAGCTTGGCAAGATCAGAAGTTAATGACGTCATTGTGTTTTCTCTTTACTCAGGTCTGGACAGGCCAATGAGGGATCCCCAGCCTCAACACCTATTGCTCCCCAGAGTGACAGGTAATTTTGGGGACCCGTCCTGTTGCTTCCCTTCTGTGTTAATCTCATGGGGTCAGTGCAATGCTTTCACTGGTTCTTCACAGATGTGTGCTCTTTCTTTGCCTCCTCATACCTGCTCACTGCTGTGATTGTGTTAAAAAACACAGTCCTTGAGGAGAGCCTGCATTGTTCAGTATAATATCTTACAAGCTGTCTCCTTGTGGAGAGCATGGCTTACTTCCTGCAAAGTCCAGATGGGTGAATGGATGGATTGATGTCTTTAAAGCAGATGAGTGGATGCCTTCAAGCCCATGATCCCACAAGATTACTGGTGCACATCAGCTCCTGTGCTGGTGCAACAACTGTGTGCTCTGAGTCTGGGGGCTCCTCAGAACAATTGAAGCCCTGTGTGGGAGCCACATTTGCTTCAGGGCCAGAGCACGAGGGCTCTTCAGGAACCTAGGAGTTTGTAGGACTAGTGTCTTAAAATATAAAACTGCTGGAAAGGGCTTAGTCGTATGTGAGAGCTCTTTGCTAGCTGTAGTGCCATTGCTGGGAGAGCATTGTCCTCTCCCATCGGCCGTTTCCTGCTTCCTCTCTCTTTTTCTGTGCCAGCTCTTGTCACTTCTTATTGCAGTTAGACAAGATGGTTTTCCTGCCATGACCTACCTCTTTCTGCCTCCCTCTACAGCAAAGTGCTTTTATCAGACAAAGCATAAGTAAAAACAGGGACATTTGTGACATTGGAAATGTGGCATCTGAAGGGGTATCTTCACACAAATGTGTGAGGGCCTGAAGTTGACAGAACGTGCATGATAGGGAGTGCAGGACACTCAGGATCTCTTTATACTTCGAAGTGAGAACAAGCATTCATATGCCAAGCTGGACAGCTTCTCAGCCTCCCTGCAGCTCTTGTTCAAATCTCCGTGCTCAGGGAGCAGCTAGGCAATGGGGCTGAGACGAGCTATACCCTGCCGGTGCCTGCTCTGAAGACACTGCAGAAACAAGAGCTTGGGGCTGGGCTCAGTACTCATTGTCCTCGAGCTCATCCCATCTGGAGAGCTCCAGAGCTAGGCTTAGCCTGCAGTGAGTTCTCATTTATGTGTCTGAAGGCAACTGGATAAATTTGAGCTTGACAGCCACTCGAGCACATGGTGATGGGCAGTGTTAAACCTGCATGCCTGCTAAGCTCTGACCTGGTGGCTGACCCTGCTTGGAACAGGAGGTTAGACCAGACACTTGCTAAGCCTTCTTACTGAATTATCTTGTGATCCTGAGGGCAGCTGAACAGACAGGAAAAGAGGAGGTGGTACCTGGGCAGAGGTGAAGGGAGCCTGTCTGAGCTCATTTGATGGGAACCAGGTCCTTGAGACCCATCCTGGTCCCCATCTTTCTCTAAGGAAAATGCCTCCAAGACAGCTTGAAGCAGGTTCCAGAGATGCTTCCTCCTGCCCTGATGCAAGGGGCCAGATGCTCACTTGCTGGTATCCCTTTCCTTTCCCTCCAGGGGAGCTATGCCCTTCCTGAGAATGGACCCTTAGAGTTAGTGTGAAGATGATGTTTTCCTGTGATAAAACAACCAGGATCTCTACTATATTTAGTTTCCTTCATCAATCTAGAGACTTCATTTTGAGCCAGAAAACACTGTCAGCAAGGCTAATTTTAATTGCCTAACACTCACTTTTCGTATAAAAATCTTTTATAGAGCTTGTTCTGATGATTATTAATTTTTAAAGAATCTTTCTAAGATACAGTAGCTGAGGTATCACTGGAGGCCCATTTAGCTAGGTTTTTGGCTTGACAGCCACATGGACATTTCCCTTTAATATTGGTGGTGCTGCTGCTGTTGGTTTTCCCTGTATTTCTTAATTCACTAATGTCTGTTCTTTGCACAGGTCTTCTGCCTCCAAGCCTCAATCCGGATACCTCATCAGGTTGGTATAGAGTGGCATATATTTGGACTGTAGGGGCCAGAGAACTAGATCAGGAGCAACAAGCATAAAAAGTGTTACTATCTCTTGGGTTCTATTAGTTAGGAACATTACAGTGCTCAGGGAGTACCTTGGTGAAGAGATAGTCCTGAGTATTTTGTTTAACAGGTAGCTCGATGGTGATGTTAACAGAAATTCAGCTCTCCTCTGTATGATACAGTGATCATACATGGCAGGGTTATTGTGCTATGAAAATGTTCCACCATCCTTGTGATCAGCACAGCACCGGTGATGGGGCTTGTGTGCTTCTGCTTCCCCTGACACATGGGCTGTTGCCCACGGAGGCTCTGATGCCACCACAATCCTCAACAGGTTGGCAAGCCCTGTGATACCATACCCAAGCCTGTGTCCAAGCTGATTTTACTGCGTTGTCTCAGGCCAGGAAGTAGGGAAGATGGGACTTTTCTCAGGATGACTCTCCCAAGGAAGCACCTTCTAATTCTCAGTGTCCTGAACCAGCACCTTCCTCCTGACAGGACACACGGACACTGTTAGGCCAGAGTGGCTGCAAGTCTCTTAATTTTAGTTCCAAACTCTGTCCAGCAAAAAATTTAACATATCCCTTTTCTCCCCAGAGGGGTGTTCACAAGAACCATTGATAAGACCTCTTCTGTGCCAGATTCTTCATCTTCTAAGGAAGCACAAAAAAGGTATGTGTGTGTCTTCCTCCTCCTCATGGAAACGAGCTTTTAAATATTGTATGTATTCCTAGTCATCCTCTTACTTTGGCCAGTGTTTGTGGGCTTCCAGTGAGCTCCACTAAATCCCTGTTAAATGCTGGAAGACGTGGCTGTTCATTTAACAGCTCTGCTCAGCAGACATGAGAAAAAGTTGAGGCATCAAACTCCCTATTTTCCTCACAAGAGCATGGGATGGCAGTTGGCTGTGAACGTACTGACAGGTTTGGGTTTAATTTGGCAAATAGTTTTGAGTGGGGAACAAATCACAAGGAATCATTGCAAAGCTTTAACACTTCATTTTGATGTTTTTAATGTGGTTTGGCTTGGGTTTGGGGTTTGGGGTTTTTTTTTTGAAACCGTCCTTATGAAAGACACTTATGTTTAATTCTAGTAAGTAAGATCTAAGCATGGCTCTGATCTAAGCAGATGCTTTGTTGGACCTCAGGTGAAACCTTTTGAAACCAAATTTTTCCCCCTGTTTGATTCATCTGGGGAGAAGGATGATGCCACAAGATGTCTTCTTCCTTCTCGCTGGCTGATCTTGGAATGGAGTAGCATCATCCAACAGAAGAGTATGCCCATACCGGCCCTGACAACTCATTGTGGCCCTGGGGAAGCAAAGTAGACCTCAAAACCTAGTCCGAAGCTGTGAAAAGGTGGCAAATGCTGCCTGTCAATTAAATAGCATTCTCTGAATTCAGAGAGTGGATATTTGGGATCACCCTGTTTTCCCCCATCATGTGGAGCATGAGCTCACCTGGGGGAAGAGGATGGCGAAGAGTGAGAGCACAGGAGGGTCATGGTAACAGATGTGATTTGTACCATCTGCAGCACTGCCGCGAAGGGGCGCAGCCTGTGCCGTTCTTCCTCTGGCTACAGGATGACTACTGAGGATTACAAGAAACTGTGAGTGTGCAAAGGGGAGCAGCACTTTCTGTCCGTGCACAGGCTCAGCAGCACCTGAGCTTCGGTGATGAAGCCATCTGCACATGGATACCCATGTGCAGGGCAGCCAGGCACACCTTCATCAGCTGAGCACTGCAGAGCTTTCACTAGAAGCTGAAGCAGTTTGCGGTGCTACCCCCAGGCCTGTGTGGGCCATAGGGTGTTCCTTGAACTGGTGGAGTGACTTTTATCACTTGGTAGTAATTAAGGCAGAAACTGGAGGATGCAGCCTGGGGACTTGGTTTGCAGCATTGCTGGCCTTTCTGAAACCAGGAGAAAGGAGGGGCCTTGTGGCAGAACAACACTGCTGACATTTCCTACACAGCTTTTCATGTCACAGGCTGTGGCTGTAATCTGAAATGCAGCTGAGTATTTATGCTGAACCAGCCTCTGGTCTTAACCCCTATGCTAAGAAAACAAAATTCTATGGGGACATGCGCACCCCAATGCTCATGAAAATTATCAGTGTCTTCCACACTTGTGTGCAACGCTTCTAGGGTCTGAACCATTTCCACGTGCCCTGCCCTTGGATTTAGCTTGGGTTTTGCTTGTGCTGCCTCTGCAACAGTCTTCAGAGGCAGTTCCCTTACCCTGGCTCTCCCCTTCCCTTTCTATTTCAGAGCTCCGTATAATGTCAAGCAAAAATCAGTGGACTTGGGTGAGGAGGATGTGCCTTTTACCCCAGATGAACATAAAAAGAGGTATGTCCTCCAGGTAACCACCTTTTTCTTGCAGGGGCGTGGACAAGTGGACTTCAGTTTAACTGTTCATTACTGGGAGGGTCAGTTCAATGATTATTACAGCTGAGCCATTAGGCCTGATTGCGATAAAATAATAATAAGCAGATATTTCTACACAGAGCGCATTTATGCCCACAGGCGTCTGCGCTCCCAACAAAATATAATTAAAAACCTGACATGATTCAACCCGACAGCATACCCCAATTAATTTGGCAGCTGGAAATGGGTTGTGGAATCCATCCGCTGCATACTGTCTATGTGAAAAGATAGAGATGTACAAATAGCCTGACAGTAAAGGGAGGAGCCCATCTCCCACAGCCTACACGTGCACCTTTGAGTCTGGACCACCTGGGGACTTGCATCTAAGTCCAGATCCAGACAGGACTCTCATTCTTGTACCAGGAGTAGAATGTGTTTTGTCTGTGTGGTAGATCTGCATCTGATGCAGCCAGTATTCTTGTTGCTTTCAGCTGAGTCTCTGAAGATACGTTTCCTCAGATACAAGACTTTCACAAATGCAAACTTGGTAATTTGCCTGCTGGGGCTGAACCAATAAAAGTCCTTTCAGAGATCTGCACTTCTCCCTTGGTACATCTGGTGGTACTGATGTCGTATAGACATGTGCAGTCCATGTAGCATGTCAGCCACAAAGCCTGTGTCCCATTTTTTGTCCCACGGTATGCAATATTGCAACAGTCCAGGTCTTGAAAAGGGGAACTCCCTCTGCCCTCCTGCAAGAGGAAGTTTTGGGTTTTGTTTTTTTTTTTTTTTTGTCCTGATGCTTCACATCCATGTGAAAGTGCTGTGGCCCAGCATGAATGATACTACAGAAAAAGATAAGACATTGTTATTCCTCTTAGCTCTGGCTGGATTTCTGCTCCCCAGAGTGTGGGAGCTCTGTCAGGGTTAGCACAAGCCTCTGCTGGGTTATTCACCTATTGCCTCTTCAAGGCTACAGCCAGCAGCCACCAAGAGCATGAGCAGAATGTGATCCCTTCCCTCCCTTCCAGGACAGAGGCGGCCAACAGTGTCCTGAGACGCACTGCCAGCAGGGAACGTGCTTACGTCCTCTCAGCAGCCAAGAAAAGCAATGGGTGAGTCTTCAGCGTGCGGGTGTGGGGCAGGAGACAGGGAAGGGGCTGTTGAAGGCAATCTCACAGGGATGGTGGCCTGACTCAAGGCTCTCGGAAGGTGATGCGTACCTTTCCAATAAGTGGAGAAGACATAGCTGCTGTCTCTCTAGAAGTGCCAAGGATATCTGCAGGTTTCTGCAGAACTCGGGAAATCCTCCAAGAGTCTTGGGAAGTATTCCTTACTGAGAGGGATAAAAATTCAGGGAAGAGGAAAACCATGCTAGTCCCCAAATCTCTGAGGCATGTAATCAAGACATCAGTTTTCAGAGTCAGTTCTTGATACTGCTCTCTCCAGGTTTTTTTGCATGCAAGGGGAAAATCAGAACAAATATAAACTGCCTCCATCCTGCTGATCAGCTTCTTGCAACAGAGTTTGCCTTTACATTGTGTTTGAACAGTAGCTAGATTTAAAAGATCGTGATCTTAGTTGCAGCTTCAAAATAGGTTCTTTTTCCCCACAGAACTAACAGGAATGTGTGGATATGTAGCAGGAATGGTGTTCAAGGCTCTGTTGTCCGTCTCTTTCCTGGGAGGGGGAAAAGAGCAGATTTCCAAGGTCTCTGATCTCCCAGGACCCATGGTAGCGACTTTTTTGCAGCTTGCTTTCACTATAAATCGTTTTGCTCTTGACATAACTTGGGATGACACAATGAGGCACCAGGAGGTTGCTAGTGTGGGAGGAAGCAGGGAGGGAACGCGCTAGCAGCACTCAACTGTGTCCAGAATGAGAGAAGTGCTTGGATGGGGTCTGTAAGGACGCTAAGGGTGTTTGCACTGTCTGCTAGTTCCTCCAGTGCGCTGAGTATCGTGTGGTATGGAATGAGGCAGGTTTGTATGCAGGAAGAAAAACAGCCGTCAGGAAGGTTTAAAATTAAAAGGGCCCTTTGGGGAAACTTCTTTACCTCACATGTCATAACTGGCTGCTCTTCCTATTTTTATTTCCTCTTGTCTATAATTTGCACAGGTTTAACACACCTGGTCACTGTCAGCTCTGCCCAAATGGTGTTACCTGACCCCTTAATGCCTTGCACCGTATGGGTCAATTATGGGTCAGAAACTCTGTGGGAGTTGCCCCTGCCCAAGGTGTGTCTTTACCTCCAAACTCTTAATTGTTGCCCTTATGCTTCCTTTACAGCAGCCCAACACAAGAATTTCCACCTTTGTTCGCCAAGAGGTAGGTCACTGACCCTCTGGAAGTGCGGCTGGGGTTGTGTGTCTGTGTACTGCACCAGGGCTGCTGTTAAATGATGGGATAGGAGCTCCCCAGGTGTTTCAAAGCAGAGGAGGGACACTTCCCTTAAAAAAGATGCTCTCGGTTGAATCATGCTGGCTTTTGAGAGCCCACGGTGTTGTAAACACTTATAAATACAGTACTGATGCTTTGGGTTATGGGCAACCTGAAACAAGGAGAGACTTGTTCACTGCCTTTCTTCTTCCAGGGAAGGCTGGCTCCAACCAGCAGGGTGAATGTTCTTCAGACATTTGACTCCTAAATCAGTTGATATAATAGGGAAATGATACCTAGGGTGCTCTCTGGAATTTAAGCATTCAGCTGATGCTATTTGTAAAGTGACTGTGACAGCAAAATGCTGCTGATTTGGGCTGAAGATCTCGCTTCATTCAGCCAGTTGAGATGCTCACCAGTAGCACAGCACAGGGAGCATGAGGAGCAGGAAAGATCTGCCTCTAGGGGAAACAGGGAAAACACAGCTTACGGTAAAACAAGAATAAACTGCATTAGCTAGCAGTGGGGAATAGGAAACAATATGATATTTCTCTTTCTCTTTGCCTTTTGAAAGAATTGAGATAGAAGAAGAAGGCGGCCAGCAGAGGAGGAGTCCAGCTGTGTCTGGTTCATGCAGGTTTGCACAAGATGACAACAGGTATTTACCCCATCCTGGAGTCATGTGTTGACTGTTTTTGATTTTAGGGCACGCTGATTTGCCATCTCTGCAGATAACTGCATTTATCTGCAGAGTAGCAGCTATCTGAAAGACACTTCTCAGAAAATCCTGATTGCCCCTTTCTTGCAAAAAGGGAGAGATTCAAAATGAAAAATGAGGTCAGCTAACTTGGTGAAACAAATGGGCAGGCATGGGGACAGGGCCAGAGTGTCATAAAGTACCCAACTGACAGCCCTGGAGGGTGACAAACCGCATTTAACTACAGGCCAACTCTAATGTGAGTTGTATGGTGTAAACCTGCCACTGAGCCCCTCTCCTGATGACACGCCACAGCCCAGTGTATTCACAGGGTGCTCATATGCCACAGGAATGAGCCTGGCGGCACTTCTGGAAAGACGGCTCACAGGAGGAGTCAGAGCAGCCATCAGATAGCAATGATTTTCTTTTACTAGCAAACTTGGCTGCGTGAACTGACCCCATCACCTAGACGAGAAATACTCGATATCTCATTATTTCCAGTCCCCTGAGCCAGCTCTCTGCTTTTGTTAGACTTTAGATTTAATTATTCTACCATGATAGCAACAGATAGGTGTGACTGGAGAGGTTTGAGAGGTTCATTATCTTTAAATTGATCTTTGCTCTGATGGGAAATGTTAGCCTTACTTCAAGCCCCCAGCCCCAGTTGCAGGCTACTGTGAAGCTCAGGTATATGCAGAGCCGTACGGAGCCGTGGCAGACAGGCTGGAGCGTTCTTGCCATGGTAGGTGAGGCCTGGGGACAGCCTGTCCCCGGTGTAAAGGGACAGCAGTGACACCCTTGCTCAGTCCACACTGGTCAGGAACAGCTGGCACGTGGTGTGGGGCTGAGTGAGGCCAGTATGCAGAAATGTTTGGCTGAAATGGAAATGTTTGCCTTAGGAGGGAGAATCCTTCTCTGTTTTCAAGCAGATTCATTTAATTTGGGATTCAGCTCTCTCTTCCTGCTCTTGAGGGGTGGCTTGATGCCAGGCAGCAGCATTATTAGCTTCTCTGCCACTCTGGTCCTTAGTGGACCCAGCAGGGAGTACAACAAATGGGGCCTTTCAGCCTGAAATGTTTTATTTTCAGGATGAAGGAACTGCCTCATGAATTTGGGTAGCAATTTTGTGCCGTTGTGGTGCAGGTTTAAGGCAGGGCTGGGAAGCAGTTACCCTCCTTTCCTACATATTACACACGTGCACATAATGAAATCAATTTTGTGAATGTACTGAGGAAGTTGGTTTTTAGTGCAAACTCAAACATTGGGGCTAGAAACAGCTCCAGCTGTGTTAAATAGAAAAAGGCAGTTTCTATAGGCTGAGTATTTCAGCAGAAAGGCAGATACTAGTCACATCAGTGCAACAGCGCATAGGGAATCCTGCGTGGGTGAGTCCTTCCTTGCACAGCAGGGTTTGGCCTCGCTGTCCAAAAAGCAGACGCCAGAGCTGTGGGCCAGAAAGCAGGATGTGTGTCCCCACAGGAGGAGGCACCTAAAAAAGAAAAAAAAAAAATCTTCTGTTTTAATGCTTTGTTACTTGTTGGTTTTTTTGTCAGTACTAACGGGCTAAGAAGAACCACCGCTGGGTCTTCTTGGAATGAGCCGAAGACAACGGCAATGTCTCCCTGCAGGTAAGCGTTACAGCACAGCCAGGATGTCTTGGACATCTTCTGCAGCTGTATCAGCCCATGTGTAGCTGTAGGTCACAGACTTCTGTGGACACCCCTCTGGGAGGTGAAATGAAGCAGATTTGTCAGCCTTGTACGTGGGAGTCCAGTAGTATATGGGAGACTTTTCTCAGATGCAGGCAGCTGTTTCAAAAAAGGTTTTATGTCTGAAATCCATATTATGTCCATATTATGCAAGGATCTGACAACATCCTGGTAGAAGTGCTTAAAACCTGAAAGGAAAAAAAACCCAAACATGCTTAACTCTTTCTCTCCAAATATGTGTAGGGGAATAATCTTCATTTGCTTTCAACTTTGTCTGATTGAATTCATGACTGTAGTATGAAAAATGTTGAAATGGTTTTCCATAGCAGTGCAGACAGCGCTTTAGTTACTGACCTTGTTCTGTTATTTTTATTCTTTGTGTATCATTGGCAGAAGGCAGATATTCCTGGTAATATCGGTGTTTTTAATTTAAAAACTGCTTTTGATAAGATGACTTTCTAAGTGAGTGTATTGAAAACAGTTATGTTTGTTTTCAGTCTTATTTATTGACATAAAGGAACACTTCAGTGTGGGAAAATTTTGGCCAGCTGCAGTGGGGAGCTGGTTTGTTCAGGAATGACAGCTTTTTTTTTTGCCTTCTCTTGCAGCCCTGAAACAGGCAATAAGAGCCAACCTCCCACATCTTTGAGTGAAACTTCAGAGATAATCTCCACTTCTGCTGAAATCAGGTAGGTCTGTTGGTCCTGCATGATCCTAAAGCTCTGCTAAGGATAGCAAGGGGCATGCTGCCCTGGAGAGTTTGGCTCTGCTTGGTGGCATTTTCCCAGATACATGTGATTGTTCTGGACACAGTGCAGTCATGGAACAATAAATGCTATAGCATAGGGAATCTAAGAAGGGAGCACTTTACAAAAGCATTAGCAATCTGGGAGGAAATATACCCAGATGGAAGCTGTGGGCCTCCCACAGCTTGAACATTACCCAGTTCTTTATGATGAGAATGAGAGCCCAAAAACTGCAGACCTTCCTAACTCCTAAACTGCCCAGGCTTTCATTTTAATCCATTCCCTGGACTGTCACACACTTCCAACAAGCACCTTGCTGTACAGTTCCTATGCCTCACATTGTGTCCCCTCATCTCCCTACCTAATCGTTCTTGCTGTTTTGCTTGCAGAAATGGTGAAAACAGACAGGCCCTTAATGGGAAGTCCTCATCTGAAACTGTGTCACAGCATGGAGACGGGTAAGAAGTTCAGAAAGGCTGATCTGTGCTTCTGAACATAAGGCGTGACCCTGCTTTTTTCTCAGAAACAGTATATACCCGCTAGTGGTCTCAAACAGATGGGATCTCTCCAGTCATGGTCCTGGGCTGCACTCCAAGAGCATCATCTTCTGGCTAAGCTGCAACTTGTCAGTTTTATCTACTCTTCCTTCACCTCCCTCAAGGATTCTCCTCTCTGGCTCAGTCCCTAAAGATTCTATTTCATGCTTTTTTTTTTTTTTTTTTACTGCCCCAATTGCCTTCCCATTGCTGTTTCCTGGGGAGCTTCTCCCACCTACGAGGGATGTGTTGAGCTTCAGTTGCTGGTGGCTCCTGCTAACATTGGTTCTGGTCCTCTGCTCCTTGTAGAAGGTCTGAAGGGGTGGCTGAACAATGGGAAAGTGTAAAAAGCTCTGTTGTATGGAGGAAAACCTAAGAAAGAAGGGCCTGATTTGGAACCCAAAGGCATGGGTACAGGTGCTGGACACATTAAGGGGCAGAGCCCTGACACTGTAGCTGCACAGGTGAGACAGGGAACTTGCAGTTGAGGGCAGGGAAGCTTCTGGCCCTCCTGAGAGAGATTGCTCCCTCCTTGTATGCCTATCTCCAGTAGTCTTTATCCTCTGGACTGTACATAGGAGCATTTCAGATTTTTTTAAATATACCCCATATTAGCAGGGTTCTTTTTGTTCTCAGTGTTACCACACTGAATTTTTGTCTGTGTCTAGACTGAAGTAGGCAGAGTTGTACATGTGGCCTCACCTTTCGCTCTGTTGTACTTAAACAGCTGTAGAAGGCTTGGATTCACCAGATCCATTTATTCAGATGAGTTTCTGTAGCATAAACAGTTAATTGCAACTCACTCTCCACCTCCATCAGTGAAGATAAAGCTACAAATGTTCCCAAACCAATATCTTAGGCGGAAGCAAAGTCTAGAGTGCTTGAGAAAAGGTAAGGGCTGGACTATTGTCATGGTCATTCAACTGAGGCCAGTAAATATATCCTTTATGTCATTGCAGGGACAGGCTGATTACAAAGCACTCATTGTGCTTGGGGTCATTTGGGTCACATAGCTGCTCCTAATTGTGAGTCTGCTCCCAGAGAAATTAGGGGATGCCTCATTACTTAAGCCACCTAAAACTGGAGAGAGAATAATTGGCAGGGGAGGAAGGAGACAGACGCGCCGCTTGACAGGTCTGGGGGAGTGAAAGATGAGCGTAGGATCTGGCTGGTGGACCTGTCGGAAGGCCTTTCTGGCCCATGAGCAGAGAGAGAACAACTGTTGTAGCGTACTTACGCTCACCCGAGCGAAGGGGTTGGCAGTACCTCATTGCAGGGAGCAACATGTCTCTCTAAGTAGCCCATGAACCGCGGTTAAGCCCACTGTACTTAGAAGGTTGGCCCTTCCTATCCTGGTATATTGAGTTAGCACCATTTTGTGCTCCTCCTAACTAAATGTTAGGAGACTGTTCTAGGATGATAGAATATAAATGCTGTCATGTCATATCTCACTGGCATTTTCCTTTTCCCAGTGACAAACCGCTGAAGGAAAAGTCTGAGCCATTCCCATGGGATGAACTGGCCCCCAGAGCAGCTGTGGTTTCCACAAATGGAAGGTAGACTTAATGTGAAATTCCTTTATTGACTTGAGCATTGTGCAAATCACAAACTCATAAACTGCTGCTCTTGAGCTCTCTGGAAACTCTGAATGGATATTTACTGATGGAAAACCACAGTTCAATCTGTGCTTTGCAGAACTGCAGCAGTTTCTCTAAAACTTTATTTAAGAAAGGGGGGAAAAAAGAAAACACTACTCTCTTCAATAAAATGGTTTGATTTTTTTAATTACATTTTTTTTCTTTAGTTTCTATGATACAAAAAAAAAAAAATCATTTCTGCATTTTCTGGATTTATTCCCAAATGTAAACCAATTCTGGAATGTAATTTATTTATTTTTTTACAGTATAGAGAGGTTCACACTCCATGTCTCTCTAGGTCTCTAACCTCCACCTGCCTCTTTACTTTTGCAACAAGAGACCCCCTAAAAAAACCCAAACCCCAACCCAAACCCCAAACACAAAAGGAAATTGCATGTCCTATAAACTCTCTGGCAAACCAAAAGGTTCAGTGATGAGTTGTGTCCTGGCTCTAAGGTATTGTGGAAAGTAGTTAAAGATTCCATAATCACAGGCAGGACAGTGTAGCTGAGCTGGTGGTTGTCTCCAAATGCAATCCACCGCCACCGCTCTGCTTGCCCTTGGCAGGACCCTGCTCCTCCTGTGGGCACCAATGTTTCTGGCATGCAACCAGGCTGATAGCCAGTGGGTCTCCTTAGCCTGGGCTCCACACTGTGCTGCTCTTCCCCCGTGTCAGTGGGCCTTGTTGCAGGCAAACCTGCCTCTCTAGCAAACACTGGTTTAATTTGATCTAGAAACCTCTCTGAGTCTGGGAGTACTTCTCAGCGATCCACTGAAGGTGACTGAAACAACTCAGTTTCTGCCTGTTCTACGGCAGCGTGTGGCAGTCTCTATGGCAGTCCATTTCACAGGTTTCCTAGGGAGTCTGCATCCTCACTGGAAAAAAATTAGATTCACAAATCAAGAAAGGTTGCAAACTGCAAAGAGCAGTGGCTGTGCTTCTGTCCTGCCTGAGAAAGTGGAGGTGAGGGAGGAAAGGCATTGCCCGTACAGTATACAGAAGGGAGTTCAGTGAGAGCCATTCAGCCACGTGCTGTTCACTGCTCACAGCCTGGAAACAAGAAAACAGAAACATATGATCTTGGATTAGACACCTGAAGTTCCCCATTTTGTCAGCTCCCCTGAGAGGAGCTGGAGGATGTCAGGGCCGTGCCTTCCCTTCTGCGCGTGCAGATGGAGGTGCCTGTGTTGCAGCTGTGGGCTGTAGGACACCCCACTGTTTTTGGAAGAGTCCTGGCTTGAATTTTCAGATGACTCCATACCACTGGCATCTGTCATATGTTGATGATGTTTGGAGTTACTAAATGCTCCTTTGTACTTCATAGGCACTGAATTTCACCAAAGTTTCTTGCCATTTTACCTGTAGAAATATACTGAGGAACACCTCTGGGTGTTTTAGAGATGTAGCTAGACCCTACTCTGGGAAGTTTTAGAGATTTCCTCCTCTCTCTTTCATTAAATGCATATGAAAATAATTGTAGAACATTACCCAAACCAAACCAAAGATGCTTTCTAAAGTTGGTGGCTCTCCTTTTCAGTTATCCTGAACACACAGAAGCCAACAATGGATTTTGCCCACCAAAGTAAGTGTAAACCTATTAACAATGCAAAATTAACTTTTTTCTCCTTAATTTTAGAGTGTGACCTAGTATGGCCCTAAAAAATGTGTTCTGGGAACAGCACTTGCATGCGCTTGCAAAGGGGAGGGGTGGATCTGATCCACCAGCTCAGAATGGACTGAGATCTTTCAGCTTCTTCCCTTGCGCTAGCGTGAGTTGGTTTGATTTATGTCTCTGCCCTTCAGGTCTGCTCAGGAAATTTACTGAGCTAAGCAGGAAGGAGGAAAAGATGTTACGTTTGAGACAGGAGAATCTCAAGTTTGATATTTCTGATTCTCGCTCTGTTCTCCAACTTACTAAGCTTCGTTCTGTGACCCACGAAACTCCCTCTCTTACCAAGTCCAACTCTGGTTGCAGGGACAGGCCTGCAGAAGCTACAGACGAGCTGCACCGTCAGTACGAGACCTCTCGCTACCTGGACAATGCAAAGTCTGAACCTGCAAGGTCAGGGCCTGGTGCTGCTACTCACAGTGCTGCCCGCAGAGGGGAGGTGGGGAGGGGAGGATAAGCAACTCATCCAGCGTAGAGTTGGAAGTAGAATCCAAATTGGGCAACAAAGTAAGGGAGGCCAGAAAATCCCAAGTGGCTAAACAATGGGAACAGCATTCTTTCTGTTCACTATTGAGCATCAACTTCTTTCTACAGAAGCAGCCTGGGAGCAGGTACAGCAGCTTTATCATTGCTTTTAGCACTGACCTCAAAAGTGTCTCCATTCCACATGCTTTTTAGAGTGTGCTTGCTCCCCTGACAATGTCAGAGGCACAAAGTCAGGAAAGAATTGCTGCTGTTGATACCAAACACACTAATCTCCCTGAAGCTGCTTTCTTCACTTACTTTAGTCCATTGTTTTGGGACTTGACTCCGTGTATTGGCTTACCAAAGGACCTGAGGTGAGAAAATGATGTCTTAAAACCTCCCAGCTGAGGTGAGGAGGATCACAAAGTTCCCAGTAAGATGGTGTAAAACCCAAGACCTAGAGCCGCTAGCAGCAGTAATGTAAGAATGTCTTCCCCAAAGTTATTTGTATTGTGCTTTGTCCCAGGTGCATGATCCTGTGACAGGCCAGAAAAGTCATGCATCCAGCCGAAACGTGTGTGAATTGAGGCCAAGTAACTGCATTAGTTCCACTAACAGCCTCTATCCTTCTTGATTAGAGATAATGAAAATGTTTTTTTCTGAAGGAAAATCAGTTCTCTGAGCAAATTACTTTATATGAGACCAGAAAACAGAAAGTGCAGTGTTGTTATTTCACACAAGTTCTCCTTGAAGCCTCTGGCAAGCTACCAAGCTGTAGATTCCTTCCTTTTGTTTTGACAGGTCTAGCTTGCAGTCTGATGTCCCTTCTCCTACTGAGAGCGCCCCTGTTCACGTAGAGGACACAGAATATTCCTTTAAAGGGTAAAAGTGGGGTAAATTTGGCGGGTGTGTGAGTAATACTGAGGATTAAGGGAAATGTGAATGGGCAGGCACAGAAAGAGGTGGCTTTTCACAGCTTTTGTCCCTGTGCTGAAGTTTAAAGCGCAGCTTGCAAAATAAACTAAGAGGTTTGCATTGTATCCCTCCTCCACCTTCTTTGATATGAGCCAAGCACCCCAGCTTTCTTTCTCCTCTTGGTGCCTGTGTGCTTGGTGGGGTTCAGTCATTCGCTGGTAATCCGGTGAAATGCTACAGTGATGCTGGAGTGGCAGCAAGGGAGCTGAAAGGCAGCTGAAATACATTGAAATGCAACTGTAGTCTAAACATGGTTCCTAGAGAAAAATCCTGGTGTGGGACAGTGAATGGTAGAGATTGACTCAAGCCTTGCCTGGTGAGTAGATAGTATTCACTAGTGCAACGATTCATGTGCCAGTTGTTAAAGATGTAATGGGCCTTTCTTTGATTGCCAGATCTGTCCTGGGCTACGAGGAGAGAAGCAGCACGCAAGAGACCAGATACACGAGTCCCGAGGTCCCAGCATACAGCAAGCCTTACTGGAATGAAGCAACGTAAGGACCTGGGGTGCTAACCCCATTTTGCTGTATGTTCTTTCTCATCGTTGAAAGCCTTGTAAATACTGATTGCTCAGGAAATATCGACCACAAGAACAACAGCATAATAAGGGCCATTTGTCTAAGCAGCTCTAAACTGCTCTTCTCTCTGGCATCCATTGAAATAGTAAATTTCCTGCTATGTTCACTGAAGACTAACAGTACAACAAATGCATTTCACATTTCCCAACTTCATCTCTTGCTGCGTGCGGCACAGTTCAGCTCTGATCTCCCTTTGGCTCCACCTGTCTTGTGCTTATGAGCCTGGACAGAGATGTTGTCTGCATCTTGTACCAGTCCTAAAAACCTGGTAAACAAAAACCAGCAAAACAACTATCATCATCGTCACTTCTACAGCACTGTATGCCCTAAAACCTTAGTGGAGGCAGCCCACGGAGGGGTTGCTATCCCACTAGATAAGCAAACAGAAACACAATGAGCTAAAAAAAGTGTTTTGCCAAAAGACTTGCAGTGAGGGAGGAGTCACTTGACTCCCCCATCAGGATTCTGCTAAGGAAAGAGAGGTCTTGCTCTGCAGTAGTTGTTCAGACTCCCTTTATTGCCACAGTTGAGAATAAAAAGGTCTTTCTAGAAATGCTGAGTACTTCATCCCACCCCTTTTAGACAGCTCCATTGAATGCCTATTGCAGATGCCAACTGTACACGGATGGCTGAATTGCATCCTGAATTAACAGCAGGACTAGGAATAGGCCACATTTCTCCTCAGTCCAATGTTGTTTGGACATCCCTGTCTTTACCATCCCTCCTTGCTGGCGTGACTTAGGTCAGGTTTCCTCGTCTGGAACAGTACTGTCAGGCTGAAAGCTCCCGATGGCCCTTCCTGTTCCAGGGGAAAAGGTAGAGCTAAATGGAGCTGTTGAGTCTCATAAAGAGCAGCTCCAACACAGCTGTATCCCAAGCGATTCCCTCAGGGTCCACCTCTGTACTTCACATGCTGGAATGACCCCTTCTCCAGTAGCTCCAGCTCTTCCTGGAGAGACAGCAGCATCGTTACTCCAAAGGTCCAGTGCAAAGTCAACATGCACCCAGAGCTAGGAAGGCAAGGGGAGATGAAGCTGTGTTGAGTGGTATCATTGGATACACTGAATGAATGAGTCTGGCCACAAAAAAACCTTCAGAATATTGGACAGGGAAGAACATTTCAAATTCAGCCTCAGGTATTATCAGATACTGTATGAGATGTGATGCCTGTCCTGGCATACACATCCTGATTTATGATATAGCCACAATAAATAATCCGATACCCTGCAGGCCTATTTTCATCTTAGAAAGCAGCATGTTTGTCTACAGAAAACATAGCTTGGACTGGTATTTTAAAGAGCTAATTTCAGCGTGTAAAAATGTTGCCGCTTGACCCATCCATTGAATTCCAAGCAGTTAAGCAGTGCTTTGCGCTGTGCTGAAGTCAGCGCTTCATGGTACTGGTTACAGCTTAGCCCTTGGAATATCCTCCACCAAAGCCTTGTGACTTACTTTCTCCCCAGTGTGCGCTGAACTCAGCTTTCAGGTGTTTGTGCCTGGCAGCCACGAGGGGGTTTTCTTTTCCTTTGCCAGGTCTTCCCAAGATTTCAAAGAGGGGAACAACCCTAGAGGAAGGGGCCATGAGAGCACACAGGCCTCAGATGACTATAAAGCAGAGCTGATCCAAGAAGGGTAAGTGGTCAGTAGGACTCACCCACAGTATCTATTCATTTCGTAATTCTCTGTGTCCTATTCTGTTCCCAATGTAACGGAGACCACAGAACAGCTCCTCTGCTTTGCACCCAGGAGTGGGGACTTTGTAATGGCACATTGCAGCAGGTAATCCCACCTGTACTGATGGGAAGAGCCAGCTGGAAGAGATAAACAGTGTGTGAAGTCCAAGAGACAGTTTCTGCCCTGACAGCATGTATCATAGGTCCTTCAGCATCAGCTGAAGGTGCTACAGTGACAGGCAGTAGCTTCTGCTGCCCAGATATCTCGGCAAGTACTATCCAAGCATTTATGAATGCTGCAAAACCATGCATGAGAGTGTCCTGAGGTGTTAGAAGCATCTGTAAGTCCGAGGAATTCTGACATGAGTGCTTTCTCCTGTGCCTAACGTTTTCCTCCTGTGACAATCTCGGATTAAAGGCCTTTAGCTGCAATCCTGCAAGCTAGAATGGGATTTGTACGCATGATTCCCATTGGATCAGGTACCAGGGCAGTTTGGAATAGCTCTGGCCAAACAGTGTCTCCTGCTCCCTGCCTGATGGCTCCTGTCTAGGGAATGCATGTCTACTCACCCCGGCATGTTTTTTCTTCACTGCCCTAAGTGCAGATCTTTATTTTAGATTTTCAGACTCAAACAACTATACGGAGAAGGGACAAGAACCTCCTGACCACGATGGAAACCCAGAGCCTCCCAGGTCAAAGGAACATACTGAACACGAACTCAGCATGACTAGGTAAGGAATCGGATAATTATCCCCCTGCCTTTTCCTGTAGGATGAGGGTCAATTCTTTGTATGTCTTCCTCCACACACACATGCTGATAAAATCTTCTCCCAAGTGCCTCCTTTGTGCCTGATTCTAGTGCTGCTTCTACTGAGTGAACCTTTTACCATGGTTTTATACGAAAGCATCCTTATTAGCTGGAGGCATTGAACACAGTCTGGCTGGACTGCCAGGAGTTGCTACCTAGACCTTAAATTCAGAAGCAGAGACTGCCTTTAGAGACATATAAGCAACCCAATCTGGCATGGGTAACACCTCCATGGTAACACTGGGTCTCATTTCCAAACTTACCCAGTCAGTGTCAGGTCTCGGGCTGCACTCTGGTCACCCTAGCACTGTACCATTTTCCTTCCCGCTGACCTGTGACTCCACTGGGTTTGCAGTGGCTGTCTCGGTGCCCTCAGCCTGCCCTCATGTGAAACAGTGCAGGGCTGAGTGTCCAAATGGAAGGACTTTGTGGACTGATTGCTTTTGTCTGTATTTTCCCCCTAAATTTGAAGAGCTGAGGCTCTTGGTCAAATTTGGCTTCCTCACACATGTGTTTCAGTGAGCAACCCATCTTCAAATCAGCTTGTAAACCAGACTGCTCTTCTCCTCAAAGAGAGGAGGCCCAAGGACAGCACTAGTGGGAGCGTGGACATTAACAAGGGGATATCACCCTGTGTGCAGAATGAAGAAGTCACTTCAAGAAGGCAAGACAAATAATGGGCTTGCTTTTTCTGATGAGAGAACATGGGCAACTTACTGCAGGTGGTTCTGGAGAAGGGACTGAGAATGTTTGGGGTTAGGACTCACCAAGCTGGGCTTTCTTCATCAGTGCATGGAGATACATAGTGAGTGGTGGGAACAGCAGAGTGTGTGGTTAGTAAGGACTGTGGAGGAGGGAACTCGGGAGGGGGTGCTGGGAAGAGCAGCAGAGAGCGAGCAATGGTGTCAGTGTCTGTTCTCCTGGGTTCTTCTGACAAATGGAGCTACCCTGGATGTAACACAAATACTCCAACTTGTAGTTCTTCATCATGCAGGGAGGCAGAAGGAGCTGTTCCCAGTCCCCAGGGACATGAGTGGAAGTTAGACTGCTGAAGAAAAAAGTTACAGAGAGAAAACTTTCCCTTTCTCTCCAGTACCCTCCAGCAAAGTAACCAAGATAGATAAATCATCTGTTGCTCACTCCATGCCTCCCCCAGTCCACAGACTTCTTTTGGATAAGCCCTCCAGCTTACCACGTTACTGAGAGAAATGCAGAGTCCTGCTCAGAGAATCCCAGTGCTTCCAGATGCAGTGACTTTGGCTCAGACTTGCCAAGGGAGCAGTCAGGAGTGCTTCTGCAGCATCACTCCATGAACGACTTGGAAGTTCTCTCCTGCTCTTTTCAGTATATCAATTTTGAGTCTGAGCTCCTGGACAAACAGGTCTTCTTTAGGCACATGGAACATCTCAGCTTGAATGGGAATGTGTAGCTCAGTGAACATTAATGTTTTGCTATAAGTAAGAATTTAAGGTATCTACTTTTGTTGCAAAGGAATCAAAATAAATTGATCTTGCTTTCACTTGGGTGACTGTACCAATCGTTTTCTGGCTTACCCCCTTGCCAGACTTACAGGGATCAATTTAATGCTGGTGGAGGGAAGCCCTCAACTAGTAGCAAGTGTGAGGGCTGCCTCCTCTTTCATCAACCTTAACATTTCAGGGTAGGATCTTTGAAAGCATTTTGAGAATTAACTCCTTAGAAGCTAATTAAATGCAGTTTTGATGCAGGAGTCCAAGCCAGTTTCAGATTTTCTACAGGGTATCAATATTCCCAGGGGGGTTGGTGTGCACAAATGTACAAAACCAGACAGAAAAAGTGAACAAACTTTTCCCTAGATTAATGTAGACAGATATAAACCCAGGACGGCTCTGCAGTGGGTTTATCTAGTGGATACATTTCTGAGTATTATATTTCTGAGGTGGTACCCAAATGAGGCCAGCTCATGCTCTTAGCAACCTGAAATGTGACATAGAGGTACTGGATAACCCATACTGGTCATAAATAAATGACTGGAGTTAAAATATCAAGTTTGGAAAGAGTAAGCAGCCAACTGATGCTCATCAGGAGCTTTATTTTTCTTTCCCTTCAGCCTGATTTTTTAAGAGATCTGTATTTTTCCCTCTGGGTTTTTTCACATCTCTTTGGAATATCTGGGCGTATTCCATGCAGGGATATTGTACTTTTCTTGAGGCAGGACGTTCACCAGGGGTTACATCTACATCCTACAGTGATTCTACATGCAGTGGCACTTCGGCAGACTATAACGGTCTTCTGTCTTGGCAGGTCCAACTCTCTACCGACAGAAAGCAGCATCACTGCTCCAGAGACCCAGTGTGCAAATGAATCTGACCCATGCCGGGAAAGGTATGGAGCCAGGAGACCAGGCATGCTTTCCTGCTCCCTCGCACATCTTCTCCCTGTTGCTCTGTTCAAAGGCATTACAAATGCTCATTTTTTGGCTAATGAATTCTGAAACCAACATAATCATGATGTTACTGCATTTACTCACCACAGTGGACAGGTTTAGACACAAGTACTAAGCTGCTAACAGGCTTTTTTCCTCCCTGACCAGGATCACTCTAGCTTATGAAGAGCAAACCTGCCCCACTACAGATAGTCACCATGAGAGCCCAGGAGACTGGAGACACAAGGATCCTAATCCGGTGGCAGCCAGGTACAATGGGACTATCCCTTTCTTTCTCCCCGTCAATGGCTCTCAAATCCTCATCCTTTGCCATAAAAAAGTCCTGCTTCTTGATACAAACCTGGCTGAAGTCCTGGACCGATGTATATTTGCCCAGTGTATGCTAATCAAATGATACTGAGAAAAGGACTATCAGGTTTAGGATTCCTCCCACGTGTGGTTGTTTATATTTCATTTCAGTTAACAAATTAACTTAGACGACTGCTGAATCTTGCAGCATTTAATTGTACTGGGAATTCAGCTCATAATTTGTTAACTGAAATGAAATATAAACTTAGACGACTGCTGAATCTTACAGCATTTAATTGTACTGGGAATTCAGCTCATGTAGGCGAGGGGGAGTAGTATAGACCTCTGCCATTCCCCTGACCTTAAGAACCTGTTGAACATGATGTCCCAGGTTTTCCTGATTGCCAGTAGAAATAGGCATGATCCAGCCTTGGCAAATTCTGAACACTTGTGTGAGCTGGTCATAGCAAATACAGTCAGTAGCTTTATGCTCAAATTGGCTTTAATTCTTTAGCAGGCCTAACTTCAGCTCAAAAGAGAGCGTGCTCAGCGCGTATGAGACCCAGCATCCCATGCCACTGTACACGGACCGCCAGCCTTTTAACACCAGCGTGGCAGCACCCAGTCACAGGATACCATCCTATGCAGACAGCCAAGTATTCAGCACCAGAAGGTAAGGGTGTGGGGATGAGATGCAGAGACAGGGAAAGCTGCTGGCACAGAAATACTTGGCAGAAACTCTGGTCTGGGTTGTACGATGACCGCATCAAGAAGCAAGAAGGGGATTTTGTTCCCAGAGGGAGCAACAGTGTTGCCAGGTCTCACAACACATGGAACAAGATCATTTTTGGACCTGAAGGGCTGAAAAAGGGATTCAGGAGATAATTGCTCTGTAGCACTGGAGAGTTCTTGGCAGGTTGTAATCAGACCACCTGCACAGTGCAGTGCCTGGAAACCCGACAGATGTGTGGAGACCACATCTGCTTTTTCTCTGTAACTGCAGAGGTGATGATTCAGGAGCAGCCTGTTTTTTATTTCTCATGACCCTCAATGACATGAGACAAGTTGTACACTTACAACTATTTTTTAAATATATATATACATCTATATATATCTACGTTCATGTGATCTGAATGTAACCTTCAGCTCTTTTAGTATTTTTCAGTAAGTTGGCATCACAAAGCTCTCATTTGTTTTTGGAGACATCTGCAGACTAGAACTAGGAAAAAATGGGACAGACCTTTATTGTATTTCATAGCCTGTTATCACCCCCCCCGGCACTGTGAGATGCTGACATGTCTCCCTGCAGCGCAAGAAACCTGCGCTTCAGCCCTGCCCTTGGATTTATATCATAGACCAAATGCATGTCTTGCCCAGAGCAGGGTTTTTCTCATCTTATGATGAGCTTAGCCTGTCCCTTTTTCTCTGTTTAATGCAGCATTGATTTGCAGTGTTTTTCAGCATTGTTTAACATTAAGTTATACAGTTGCCTGAAGCTTTAATCAGGATCAAAGCGCTGATATACAATATGAACATAATCTGTGCCCCAGGGCACTTGCAAGAAAAGAATGACCATAAGCTATAAGCTCATTTTCTCTATTGAAAGAGCCTGAGCTCTGCCCACAGGTTAAAGGCATTCTGATAATAAGTTCTGTCTTGGAAAAGTGGAAATGTGCAGGTGTGACACCCGGATGGCCCAGCTGGTCAGCAGTTCACACGTGCAGACGGTGGTTTTGGTGAGCACGGGGGAAGGAAACAATATTGAACATATATCCATTTATGAACTGCTTCGGCTTTACTCTCAAGTGTTAGATTTTGAGTCTGCTTTCCTGGCCTCAGAGCTTTGTATGCACGCTGCAGCTGCAGAACCAGCACGGGTGGAAGGGGCAGAGCAAAGGGGGAATGCATCATGGCAGTGTCTGCTGAGACAAAATAGTAGTTAGCCAGTGTGGGGAGTACAGTGACTTCTGGTACAATGTAACTGGGGCTTTGTCCTTCCTTGCCAGACCTACCCCAGATTACGAAGGGAGAGTTTATGATGGGAGAAGCAGCCCTAGGAGCAGCAGATATGACAGCGCTAGTGCCAGGGGCCACTCTGAATTTAACCCCACGGCCGGACGGTAAGAAGTCAAAGGGAATCCAGACTTGTTAACCCAAAGAATACCCCACTGCTACATTTGTTCAGTACCTGGAGTGTCCTGACCCACTTCATACGAATTCCCTGGATCTACGCATGTGCAGCAACGTGCTGTTTGCGTGGATGGCTGTGGTGCGTGGGTGATTTTGATGCTAAGCAGGGAGACATTTAGCCAAGATTCTTGCCACTTGTGACAATCCCTCACGTGCTCAAGTTCAGCGCTTGAGATTATATCACTTCCTTTCATAGCCACGACTCCCTTCCCAGAGGTACCACCATGTCCATTTCCCAGAGAAGCCACAGGGTGCCGTTCTACATGGACAGCTTAAACTGTAACAGCACCAGGTAAATGGGCAGTCTTGATGGTTGTGAGGGAAACCTCCAAGAAACTGTTGTGGAAGAGAAGCTAGGAAGCATAAGCCAAGAGCTGAAAGAGAGATGAATGGTTTCCGGGGAGTGGACGTGTGATCTAGAGGCACAGACCTACTCTTAAACCATTCCTAGCAAAAGCTACGCAGCACAGGGTCTGTGATACATCCATCTCTGGTCTCTGGAGATTTTTCGTCATTGAGGGTGCCAGAACAGAGTGACAGGAGAATGAAGGGCTGGTTCCTGCCTACCCTCCCTTGACCAGAAATTGGCCTTTGCAGAGACTACACAAAAAAAAAGAAGAAATAAAAGCAAAGAGAGATGTAAAGAGAGAGGATCACTATCTCCAGAATGTCAATGATTAAATGACTGAACTGGTCGCAGAACAAATTGGAAGGGGTAGGAGGTATCCAATATGGAATATCATTACCCTGGGCTTTCTGCAGTCCTTCATGGCAGTGTCAGTCCATCCGCATGCAGTCTGACACCGTATGGAGGTGCATGAGCATAGGTCCGAGTGTTGGACCTGTAAAGGGGAGGACACTGTGGGTGTGAACAGTTAGCAAAAGATCCTTGGATAGCCTAGGACTGGTTCCAGGCAAGATCAGCTTCACCCCTGCAAGGCAAACTTAACAAGGTCTCACTGCTGAGTGGGGTAGGCAGAGCTGTTTTCCAAAGGCATTTTAGAGTAGCCATAGTTTTGCTACCTCCTCCTTTCTGCAGCTTTTGAAATTATTAGGTTGGGGATAGTTATGCTGGGGATAGTTATGTTGGACTTTGGCCCATATGTCCCTATCTCCTCCTCTCCTGCAATATGTTGTGTGCCGTTTCTCTCCATAGCTGCTCCTGTTCAGGCTACATGATTCACTTAAGGTCTGTACTTATTTGAAGAGCTTGTCATGGCCCTTATAAATGAGACTTTTCCAAACCACTTCTCTGGGGAGGTAGTACTGTTATGTGGCAGATGTAAAAAGAGAAAGGAGCCTTTTTGGTCTGTGATAAAGATAAATTAATCTGGATGGTTAAGGGCCTTAATATTGCACCCTCCCAGACTATCCTCCTAGCAATAGTGGTAGGTCTTTTCTTGGCTGCCAGCTTGGATCACATCACGGCTTGTGTTTCCAGTGCCCACAGACTTTTCTCTCTCTCTCCAGGCTTCTCTCAAGTTCGAGTGAGAGGATCTGCAGTCCGATCGCCACCTTACCTCACAACAGCCCAGCAGCCTGCGGGTACCAGCCCGATTCCAGCACTGCCGGGTAAAGAGCAATGGGTGGTCGTGATCCTCCTGCTGCAAGACAGGCTTTGCATGCAGCCATCCTGTTTGGTAAAGACAAGCCAGGCTTTGCTGCTTGGCATCTGGGCCATGGGACATCTCTCAGCCACTTCTGGCTATAAGCATGGACATTGCCACAGTGGCCAGAGCCCCCCACAAGGGAGACATGGGCTGGGTACTTTTTTCCAGGTGCCCCTTTCTAGAGACCAGGATGTAGCTCACTGTCTGAGTTGTGTCTTCTCTCTTCATATGGCAAAATCAAAAATCCTCCATAACACATTGTAGCTGGAAGGGCACGATGGAGCTCCTCATGCCATATACACTCCTCACAGCTGTGGGGCTCTTGGAGGACTCTTTGCCTTGTCAACCACGAGCAGTCTACAGCAAGCGTATCAGATTTTGGTGGGGCTGGCACAGGACCCTGATCTGTCATGTATTACAGAAGATAGCATCCCATCATGGTGCAGCTGTCAACTCAGAGCTGTATTCTGCGATTGGTGGTTTCTGCAGCCTCCACCTCAGAGGTGAAAACTGCCGCACAGGTTTTCACAATTTAGAGTAGGGTTTCAAAGTGGTAAGAGGTCAGCATAGGCTTTGCTGGGCAATATTTGGGTCCTCCTGGCCTTGCTACACAACACCTGTCGAAGTAGGAGACTCATCTGAAACACTTGATGTGGGAATTGTCTATGCTAAGGTAAAAAAAAAAAGCTTTTCTTTTCTTTCCTTAGCTGTGACATGGCTTAGTTTGCTCATATAAGAAGAGAGTATTAATCGTATCTTATAGGCAGCAATGAAAATGCACCATGGAGAAAGAGCCTGATTAGTTCATTTCATGGCTCTGGGAAGAGCCGGTGGGCACAGTGTCTCCCCTCGATCTGTGACAGAGCTACAGACAGACAGACAGATGGGGGCATGTCATTTTGAAATCAGAATTTTAAAGAGGGAGGAATATGTAAGAAAGGTCAGCTCTGTAAGCAAAAACATCCCCAAAAAACCCAGTAGCAATTTATAATGGATAAAAATGCTGGAGATATTCCAGTGACAAAACAGTCACTGTAAGTAGTACTGTGCCAGTAGGGTTTTAACGTTAACAGGCAGAACCATGAGCTCTCTAAATACTTATTGTGTGCATAATCCTGACATGATGTGAAAAAGACTTATCCTTGCAAAACAGAGGATAACTGGATGAAAGAGTTATATTATCCATCCCATTCTTTTTAATTAACTTGATTTGTTTTGGTGGGTTAATTAGAGGGGTATATTAGGTGTTATTTACCAACAATGCTTGATATTCAGTATTTATTCAAGAACAACAGCATCTCACTCTGTGCCTTTTAATGCACGTGTTACATGTCTGAGTGCACACATGTGGTCCCCTGTGCTGTCTCTCATTAGCTCCAGTCTTTTCTGATGCAAATGCTTCTTGTTCTGTTTCCACCCGTTCCCAGAAAAGGGGTCCTCTTTGTGAAGGAGTACGTGAACAGCAGTGAGTTATCAGCCTCCCCACGCTATGGCAGGTATGAGGAGCGCGTCCAGAGACAGTCATGCGTCTACATACATGTGCAAAGCAACAGCATTATGGCTTTGCCAGCTAACACACACTGAGCAAGCTCCCGAGCTGGAGCAGTTAGCACTGGGCCAGCATGCCATTGTGCCTGAGCTAATGAGCCCTGGAGGGATTATTACATTGGGTCAGCAGAGAGTTTTGCTAAGACAACAGTGCGGCTTTGGGGACCCAGACAGATCTCTCTGCGTCCGCTGGGCTGTCTAGTCCCGTTGTGGTGACAGGAGGACCTCTGTCCCATGACTAGAGGAGGGTTAAACTCCCCTTCTGAGTGGGTTTGCCTCTAAGGTGGGTGACGGGATGAAAACTCCGCACCGCAGTGTTTTAAGCTGCATATTTGGCACCGTCAGGCTTCACTGGGCATTGCACGCATAAATGATTTGAACCGGTGAGAAAAACGTGGAGGTTGAGGGTTCTTGCTCAAAGTTATTTATGAGTTAGAAAAAGTTAAAAGATGTAATTTTCAGGCTTAAGTCTTCAGTCTTTTGTATTCTTCTCAAAGGCAACTAAGTAAAGCTCGTCCAGATTGACACCAACGTGACTGAGAGCAGAATTTGGCCCCAAGTACCTCATGCTTACATTGATGTGGCAGCCAGTTAACCCCCAGGTTGATGCCTCCCTGCTGGCATTTATCCTCCCTCAGTGCTGTGTTGGCATTACTGTGGTAGCTGATTACAGACTCCATAAATCTTCAGCCTTTGCTATAGGTCGGCAAAGCAGATGTCAGCAACCAAGGATAAGCGTATTGCTGCAGCATCTAAAAAAACCCAGGCAAACAGAAGGCAGAGAGGCAACACTCAGCTAGGTGAGACTAGGGATGTGTTCCATGCCTTTTCCTGCATAATAGTGCAGGGTTTGGGAGTTTAGCAAGCAGTGAAAATAGCTGCGATTTATAGTGTCCATATGTAAACGTCAGGACCCCTGTGAGGCCAGAGAAGTTTTACTGATGAGTGACTGGAGACAGGATTTCACGGGTTGCCTGTCCAGCAGCCAGCGCAGGGTTTTGCCAATGTTGTTGAGCAGCCAGTGGAAAATATGTTGGTCCCCATAGTCTGGGTCACAGCCTGGGCCCGTCCCAACTCCAGACCTGCTGGACGGCATGCTGTGGGCCCCAGGCAGCAGAGCCAAGGCAGCCGTGGCTGTCATTGACAGCGGAGCCCTTGCTCCCCCTCCTCCTCTTCTGCTCCCCCTCTTTTTATCCCTGCTGCCAGCCTACCCAGTCTTGCATTTTCTGCTGTTTTAATGAGACAACCTGGCTCACAGCGGGGTCTGATGGCTGGCAAGGGGTAAGGAGGTGGGAGAATGTGCATGGGAACATACTGGAGGAGGGAGAGAGCAAGAGAGAGCAGTATCTTTCCCTTTGCTTTGGCGAGGTTGTTAGGTCTTCTCGGCCCCCTCTTGAGCTGCATTTGACAGACCCTCGCGTAGGACTAACAGCACCGGCTTCCTGACACCCCCTGCTCCGCCGGGCACCGAGGGGGGCAGAGGGGGGGAGCCCGGCTGCTGTGTGCCTGTGCCACCTCCCTGGGGCTCAAAGGGGCCCCATTTCAGGGTGCGTGCCCTGGTTTCCCAGCCACGCTGCCCACATCCTGCCTCTGCCCGTGGGGACGGCAGCAGCCAGACGTGTTTTTCAGTGCTCTGAAGTTAGGTGCTGGGACCGCCAGCTCTTCACTGTCTCTGCTTGCCCTTGGAGGTCCCTACTCCTTGCAAACCATACCTGCCAGGCTGAGCCCAGAGTCGGCTCTGAGTCTGACCTGAGGCACAGTGATTGTGGTATGGGGCAGGGAGCAGGGTACTGCCACCCCTGTGGAGAATCTGTAGCGTGAATGCAGCAAAGATGGAGATGCTGCTGACAGCCCCGCTCCGTCAGTCAGTGCAGCCCTCTCTATTAGGCAAATGCCTTTTCAGAGCTGGTCAGGAAGGACCAACCTTCTCTCGAAGGAACAGGCAGCTGGGATGTTGCAGTTAGGACTTCAGGTTAATGATTAATGATTCCATCTGAGTTGCTCTCCCCGTATATCACTGTCAAATGCTGATATTTCCTTCTGTCTCCAGTGGCAGCCTTGTGGATTTGACCGATTTGGAGAGAGCAACCTACAGCCAGCACAGCTACCTGTCCAGTGCTCCCCTGCAGAGGTAGGACAGTTTGGGGCTGCCTTGGGGGTTTCAGCAAACTGTTAAACAGAAATGATGTTAAAGTTTTGCTTTTTTAGAATATTGGTGCGTATTTGGTGAAATAACAGCACGAAGCATAAATGGTCTTTGGAAAATACAGCAACATTGACTTAAAGGTCTATACTGCCCTGCTGTTGTGGTCTCTGTGTCCCTGGACACATGTCCCACTGTGCTGTCACTCGACACAGCAAACAGATGTAGAAGCAGGTAGCTAATGGAGAGCAGTGCTGGTGTTAGGTAAGAAACCTCTGGTACCACCTTGTGTTACAGAAGAATTTACTCTTGTTCTTTCACAGGTCCATTGAACCTGTTTGCAGTTACTGCAGCCGTGAGATCCGAGATTGCCCTAAGATCATAATAGAGCATCTTAACATCTGCTGCCATGAATACTGTTTCAGGGTAAAAAAATCAACCTTAACTACTGACTGCTACTGTGAAATGGAGTGGTGGGAGGAGGAATCTTGGTGCAAATCCTGTCCTCAGACTTTGAGTAATATATATAGTGTATGCCAAATGCTTGCATCCACATCAAGACAAAATGTCTTGCAGTCACAGGTGTTGGTTGTGTCCCCAGCAGTTTTTCAGCTCCTCAACTAAATGTGTATTAGAACAAGGAGAATTCTTTATTGTCCTCTGGTAGAATAGCAGCACCCTCTTTCCTCATGTCCCTGGCCTTGTGGTAGACTTGCTGCTTTGTGGCCTTTGTGTCCCAGTGTAGATCTTGCTGAATCTCTCCAACTTTGCAAAGTTTACAAGTAAAGCCTATGGAAATGGTGAGTGTGGGAGGAGAAAGCCTGCAGTGGCATTTGTCTGTTGTAGAAAAGTTCAGCCTCAAAGGTCTCTGCTTTGGCATCTTCACACCTTTATAAAATGATACAGAGACTGTTCATTTCTCTGCCCCCTCCATGCTGTTGTTACTGCGTGGTGCTTTGGTTACTGTCCAACCACCTTGTTTTCCCTTTGGCAGTGTGGAATTTGTCACAAGGCAATGGGAGATCTTCTGGATAAAATATTCATCCACCGGGACATTGTCCACTGTGACAAGTGCTACGAGAAACTCTTCTAGGTGAGTGCCCCTTTACAGTGGTGCTGGATGAGAGAGCTCATGGAGTTCACTGAATGAAGGGCATTTAACCCTCACATTTACTGAGTGACCTATACAGGGATTTTGCTGTGGCTTTTTAGTGGGAAGCAGTGACCCTTGTTGCAGAATTAGCTAGATACAAGCTAGAGATGGTCCCAGGGGTCTCAGAGCCAGAATCTCTGACCATAATGAGATAAACAGGCTGTGTTAGCTTCACCTGGTGGAGACAAGCAGAGGGCTGGCTTGAGTGATGAGAGAAATGTCCCTCAGAGGTTGAGAGTCCTCTCTAAAGGTAATTAAAGAGTTCCTCCTTGCGTCCTGGGCTAACCTGCTGCAGGAGGCTGAGTGCTGTTTGCAGCCAGAATGTTCCTCCAGCAAGGAGGCAGCATGTCAGTGGCAGGTGCAGTTACTGCTTTACATAAAGATCCTTTGAGATGAAAACCACTGGGAAAACTAAGGAGTTGTATGCTTTGTCAACAGATCAACAAGGAAGTAGGTTGGATATAGTTTTTTGTGATTATCTGGATGGGGCAGGAGCCACCACAGTAGCAACCAGAAACCCTGTCACTGCACTGAGATGATAAAAAGGGACCTCCTTTCCTCCCTCTGCCTCATGATAGAGAGAAGGAGGGAAAGGAGCACCTGCCTCACTGTGAACACGGCTGCTTTGTTTGCCTCTTAATGCAATGTGACTGGCTAGCCTTCTTCGTCCCTTTCCTGCACGTTCGTCTGCTCCGCTGACCTCTGTAATGCGGTGCTTTGTGCGGTACCCAGCTCCTGTGTTCACCTTCTCTTTATTTGCTTGCAGGGTTTTGCAAAGCTGGAGAAGGCAGCCAGCGGAAAGTCCTCAGCAGCATGTATCAGAATATGTCTAGCAGTTCCTGAATGGCTAAGATAGCGGAATTCCTGCAACCCCCTTTCCTCAAGTTATTTTTCCTCTCACTGCCTCATCACAATGAATGAGTTTAACATCCGCTAGTTTATGCTGTCAGCTGCATACAAGGCAAGTGCCAGTGTTAACAAGATAAGGCAGTGTCATCTACAGAGATAAGTGGGCTGATCTTCCAAAGGTGCTGAGCCCCTCCACCTGTTTTTAACTTCATTAAGATTCCAGAGTGCTCCCTGTGTTGGAAGTCAGGCAGAGCTCCTTAGGTCTGTCTAAGCTAATTGCAAGAAACCTTTTCTGATTTTTTTTTTTTTTCCTTTCATTTCTGCAATCAGGCTGCAGCTTAGTGCGTGTGAGCTGGCACAGAGCAAGCAGATACGAGAAGTGTTAGACACTAAATTTAGATTCTTGGTTTGAATTTGGTTCTTAGCAAAAGCCTATTTCTGCTTCTCCCCCCTCCAAATTCTACCTAGAAATAGCTTCTGCCTGATTTCCATTTGCTTTCCATGGGCTTTCAGGAGCACTTGCAGACTCCCTCTACTCTAATTGTGTGTCAGTTTTAATTTCCCTTTCCTGCCTACTCCCTAGTGGATTGCTGCAGCAGCATGTGTGTCTGCTGTCTGTTTGGGAAGATAACACGCTCTTTCACCTGGTAGTTTAACTTGGCTTCTGATGGCAGGTGTCCAGTGGCCATAGAAAATGTGCCAGAGAATGGGTATCTCAATTGCCTCTCCTGACAAGGAGCACTGCTTGACTGAGATCTGAATTTCCCCCCACCCCTCCGAGGCTTGCCGTAATGCCTCTCTTACTGCTGTAAATTATTTACATCAGAAATGCTCACTCACAAAATTGAACTTCTAGCAGATGCCATACTTACTAAAAGTCAGAATCACGTAATTTTAGCCCTTAATTCAGATGTTGAGAAGCTGAATACCAAAACCTGAAAGTCAGCCTCTATGTCTTAAAAGTACAGCTCTGAATGTCTCCAGAGAGTTATAGTTTCCTCTTTGAAAGCATCAGGAATGTCTGCAAACCATCCAAGTCAGTTCTGTAGTAGCTCTTACATGGAAACAGGTGATGGCAAAAGCTCTAATGCAGACTATTGTTAGCCAGATAATTCTTTATGCGCTTAGTGATGGAAGCTGGCATGCATGCAAAAGCTTAGCAAGTTAGTGTTTTACAGCACAAGTGCTACTTAGCTTTTTTTAGGCCACTGTACCAGTTAAATAACTGAACTATAGGTATGACCTTAGAAGCAACTCCATGAGGGGAACTCCAGTTGAAAGCAGTAACAACTCCGCTACTGGCAAGGTTGAGACCTTAAAGCCGTGTCTGCGACAGGGGATTAGGCAGCTCTGTTCAGAGGGTGCATGGTACAACCGAGGGGACCCTGGAGATCCAGGAGTCACGAAGGCATCATTTTCAAAAATGACTACTGATTTTGGCTGCCTACCTTTCTAAGTTATCAAGATGTTAAAGAGATGTTACTTTCTGAACAGAAGAGGCTCACAAAGCATTTCATCTCCCCACATGGCTCATTTCTGAAAACCACGGCCAGCAGTTCCTTACTGGTACCTGTTCCAGTGGTGGGGAGTGACTGGTACAGCAGCTCTTACATGTCTCATTGTGCCGTGTGGTCCAAGGGGGATTGTTTAAAATACCGAAGTAGAGTGGCCTGTAACGACAGATGCGCTTTGAGAAACTGATCTGCAGAAATAACGTATTCACAGAGTCCAGCGTTCCTGCTGTGGCCTTACAGGGAACGGGATTTGTCCGTCATATGTTTTGCACTGTCTCTCCTCAGCACTGCGTTTCGCTGTAGTGATTGTCTCACCTCAGTATACAGCTCTAATAAACAGTCTTAGCTCACGCGCAGCTTCCTCACCTGCGTCACCGTGTAACATGCTCCTGTTATGTGCTCTTTGATCTGATGGTCTGTGTCCTTTTTTTGCTTCTCAGTGGCCTCCGGGCATGACTGGTCGGTAAAGTCACTGAACACTTTGTGGGAGGATGTGGCAGAGAGAGAAGAAACGGTACCAACAAGAAAGAGTATTTGCCAAGGAGGGGGTGGGTTCAGAAAATATGCGATCTGATATTATTCTCCATAGGTTTTTTGCTCTAAAAACCTTCTGTTACCTGGGGAAAAGGGAGCCTTGACCTGCAGTGCACCATCCTACAGGTGCCAGCGGGCCCCAATTGGAAAAATCCAGTGTCCGGACAGAGCTCTGGACTGCTGTTCTTGGAGGTCCTGCCTGTCCCTTGGTCACCACAAAGGGTTCGATGGCATTTCCCCCCTCCAAAGACACGTTACCACCTAAAAAGAACCTGCAGCTATTCTAAAAATAATATGCTTTTATGGGTTTTGGTCTGAACTTTGAAGAATTGCTGACCTACCTCTCCCTGCTCCACCCTCCTGAACAGAAAAGAAATTGATTATTTAAAGGTGTAAATCTTCCTGTTTCCTGCTGTCCCCACCTGTTTGTGGAGAAAGGGTCATCTGCACCCTGATTTCTCCCACCTGATGGATGAGAGCCCGGTACTTGCCACAGCCACCAAGGAGATCTTTTCTCACTAGGGCTCCTGCTGCTTGTGGGGACACACCTGGACCAGGTTGTTTCAGGTGAAATCACATAAATGTATATAAAGGCTACCAGCCGTGACCTGTGCGGCTGAGCAGCAGCGGCGGCGAGCCCATCCCCGCCCTGAAGCCCCTGCGTGGTGGCGCTGAGCTTTTGGGGGTGGCTACCATCTTCTGGGCAGGCTAAACCTGCGCAGAACTCTCATGAGCATCGGTGCTAGACTTGGTGTTTGAGCCAACTTCTGAAAAAAACAAGATTCTGCTTATGGCACGTGTCCTTGATGACTGCGAGAAGACACCTCACGCTTCCCAGAAGAGGCCAGAGGGGGTATGTGGGTCCGGCACGCTCCTTTTGGAGGAGGAGGTGAAGAGAATGACGATGTCGTTACCCTGCAGAGCCGTGGTGCCTCCCGCAGCTTCGGAAGGCGC